>NW_023425530.1:3617990-3895740 GCF_014108245.1 Pipistrellus kuhlii
CGGGGAGGGAACTGCTCTCAGGTATCGTTGGAGGAGAAACTGTGGAAGGGGAGGACTTCCTAGATGCCAAGTCCTGGGACAAAGAGCCGCTTGTCTCCACAAAGGGAGCACTTGATTTGACTCGTCCTCGGGTCCTCTGCTGCTGAGAGTCATCACCTGTGATGGTGTGAATCCAGGAGTTGCAGCCGGTGAGTCCCTGAGCTGGAGGAGGTGGTCCATGTGTCCAAAGGAACTGTGCCCTGCGACATAGCCCCGGGCTGAGCTGTTGGCGGGCTGAGAATGCCCTTCTGCAGCCTCTGTCACGCCAGGGGATTTGGAGAGCCCGGGCATTCCTGTGGAAGTGTCTGGTATCCCGGTGGAGGGAGGCGATCCAGAGTAGAATGTCCCGCTGGAGGACACGCCTTGTGTCCTGGAGACCTCGGTACCAGCGTCAGTGGGTCCTTGGGAAGAGATGGCCATTGTCTCCGCAGCTGAGCTCTCGGGCTGAGAGGGGCTCATGGAGGAGCCTGGCTCTGTCCCAGACCAAGTGGTGTCGGAAGAGCCAGGCACTGGTGAGGAAACGCTGGTTTCCCTCGTCATGGAAGGGGTAACCACTGGAGAAGTCACTTCCGGTGGCCCTGACTCAGCTGGCGCAGAGGAATATGGCTCCTGTCCAGAACTGCTGGCCCCCACACTGGTCTCAGTTGTGTGTCCCGACGACAGGTGAGCTGCCTCTGTACCTGTGGAGGGGGTCCAGGAGTCCAGGCTCTGTGTTGTGCTCTGGCTCATATGTGGAGTGGAATGGGCTCCGGGATCCACGCTTGTGTTTATGCCCAAGGCCTCAGTGGACCGCAGCTGGCCAGAGGTCGAACCAGAGGTGGACACAGGAGCTGGGGGGTAACCCCTCTCAGATATCCTTGGAGGAGTAACTGTGGAAGGGGAGGCTGTACTAGGGGCGGAATCAAGGGACTGAGAGCTGCTTGACTCCACAAAGAGAGGACTTGTCTTAGACTCATCCATGGGTCCCCTGCTCCTGACAGTCGTCACCTGTGAGTGTGTGAAACCTTCAGTCGCGGCCCTGTGAGTCCCTGGGCTGGAGGAGGTGGTCCCCGTGTGCAAGTGAGCTGTGCGCTGCGAAATAGCCCCAGAATGAGCTGTTGGCGTGCTGAGGGTCCCTTCTGCAGCCTCTGTCACGCCTGGGGACATGGGGAGCCCGGGCATTCCTGTGGAGATGTCTGGTGTCCTGGTGGAAAAAGGCGGGCCAGAGAAGAATGTCCCGCTGGAGGACATGCCTTGTGTCCTGGAGACCTCGGTACCAGCGTCAGTGGGCACTTGGGAAGAGATGGCCATTGTCTCCGAGGCTGAGCTCATGGGCTGGGAGGGGCTGGTCTCCCTCAGGCCGGGGCTCTTGGAAGATGCTGGCTCTGTCCCAGACCAAGTGGTGTCGGAAGAGACAGGCACTGGTGAGGAAACTCTGGTTCCCCTCGTCATGGAAGGGCTAAACACTGGAGAAGTCACTTCCGGTGGCCCTGACTCAGCTGGAGCAGAGGAATGTGGATCCTGCCCAGAACTGCTGGACCGCACGCTGGTCTCAGTTGTGTGTCCCGAGGACAGGTGAGCTGCCTCTGTACCTGTGGAGGGGGCCCCGGAGTCCAGGCTCTGTGCTGTGCCCTGGCTCAAACGTGGAGTGGAAAGGGCTCCGGGATCCACGCTTCTGCTTATGCCCAAGGCCTCAGTGGACGAGAGCTGGCCAGTGGTCCAAGAGGAGGTGGCCAAAGGTGCCGGGGAGGAACTGCTCTCAGGTATCGTTGGAGGAGAAACTGTGGAAGGGGAGGACTTCCTAGATGCCAAGTCCTGGGACAAAGAGCCGCTTGTCTCCACAAAGGGAGCACTTGATCTTGACTCGTCCTCGGGTCCTCTGCTGCTGAGAGTCATCACCTGTGATGGTGTGAATCCAGGAGTTGCAGCCGGGTGAGTCCCTGAGCTGGAGGAGGTGGTCCATGTGTCCAAAGGAACTGTGCCCTGCGACATAGCCCCGGGCTGAGCTGTTGGCGGGCTGAGAATGCCTTCTGCAGCCTCTGTCACGCCAGGGGATTTGGAGAGCCCGGGCATTCCTGTGGAAGTGTCTGGTATCCCGGTGGAGGGAGGCGATCCAGAGTAGAATGTCCCGCTGGAGGACACGCCTTGTGTCCTGGAGACCTCGGTACCAGCGTCAGTGGGTCCTTGGGAAGAGATGGCCATTGTCTCCGCAGCTGAGCTCTTGGGCTGAGAGGGGCTCATGGAGGAGCCTGGCTCTGTCCCAGACCAAGTGGTGTCGGAAGAGCCAGGCACTGGTGAGGAAACGCTGGTTTCCCTCGTCATGGAAGGGGTAACCACTGGAGAAGTCACTTCCGGTGGCCCTGACTCAGCTGGCGCAGAGGAATATGGCTCCTGTCCAGAACTGCTGGCCCCCACACTGGTCTCAGTTGTGTGTCCCGACGACAGGTGAGTTGCCTCTGTACCTGTGGAGGGGGTCCAGGAGTCCAGGCTCTGTGTTGTGCTCTGGCTCATATGTGGAGTGGAATGGGCTCCGGGATCCACGCTTGTGTTTATGCCCAAGGCCTCAGTGGACCGCAGCTGGCCAGAGGTCGAACCAGAGGTGGACACAGGAGCTGGGGGGTAACCCCTCTCAGATATCCTTGGAGGAGTAACTGTGGAAGGGGAGGCTGTACTAGCGGCGGAATCAAGGGACTGAGAGCTGCTTGACTCCACAAAGAGAGGACTTGTCTTAGACTCATCCATGGGTCCCCTGCTCCTGACAGTCGTCACCTGTGAGTGTGTGAAACCTTCAGTCGCGGCCCTGTGAGTCCCTGGGCTGGAGGAGGTGGTCCCAGTGTGCAAGTGAGCTGTGTGCTGTGAAATAGCCCCAGAATGAGCTGTTGGCGTGCTGAGGGTCCCTTCTGCAGCCTCTGTCACGCCTGGGGACATGGGGAGCCCGGGCATTCCTGTGGAGATGTCTGGTGTCCTGGTGGAAAAAGGCGGGCCAGAGAAGAATGTCCCGCTGGAGGACATGCCTTGTGTCCTGGAGACCTCGGTACCAGCGTCAGTGGGCACTTGGGAAGAGATGGCCATTGTCTCCGAGGCTGAGCTCATGGGCTGGGAGGGGCTGGTCTCCCTCAGGCCGGGGCTCTTGGAAGATGCTGGCTCTGTCCCAGACCAAGTGGTGTCGGAAGAGACAGGCACTGGTGAGGAAACTCTGGTTCCCCTCGTCATGGAAGGGCTAAACACTGAAGAAGTCACTTCCGGTGGCCCTGACTCAGCTGGAGCAGAGGAATGTGGATCCTGCCCAGAACTGCTGGACCGCACGCTGGTCTCAGTTGTGTGTCCAGAGGACAGGTAAGCTGCCTCTGTACCTGCGGAGGGGGCCCCGGAGTCCAGGCTCTGTGCTGTGCCCTGGCTCAAACGTGGAGTCGAATGGGCTCCGGGATCCACGCTTCTGCTTATGCCCAAGGCCTCAGTGGACGAGAGCTGGCCAGTGGTCCAAGAGGAGGTGGCCAAAGGTGCCGGGGAGGAACTGCTCTCAGGTATCGTTGGAGGAGAAACTGTGGAAGGGGAGGACTTCCTAGATGCCAAGTCCTGGGACAAAGAGCCGCTTGTCTCCACAAAGGGAGCACTTGATCTTGACTCGTCCTCGGGTCCTCTGCTGCTGAGAGTCATCACCTGTGATGGTGTGAATCCAGGAGTTGCAGCCAGGTGAGTCCCTGAGCTGGAGGAGGTGGTCCATGTGTCCAAAGGAACTGTGCCCTGCGACATAGCCCCGGGCTGAGCTGTAGGCGGGCTGAGAATCCCTTCTGCAGCCTCTGTCACGCCAGGGGATTTGGAGAGCCCGGGCATTCCTGTGGAAGTGTCTGGTATCCCGGTGGAGGGAGGCGATCCAGAGTAGAATGTCCCGCTGGAGGACACGCCTTGTGTCCTGGAGACCTCGGTACCAGCGTCAGTGGGTCCTTGGGAAGAGATGGCCATTGTCTCCGCAGCTGAGCTCTTGGGCTGAGAGGGGCTCATGGAGGAGCCTGGCTCTGTCCCAGACCAAGTGGTGTCGGAAGAGCCAGGCACTGGTGAGGAAACGCTGGTTTCCCTCGTCATGGAAGGGGTAACCACTGGAGAAGTCACTTCCGGTGGCCCTGACTCAGCTGGCGCAGAGGAATATGGCTCCTGTCCAGAACTGCTGGCCCCCACACTGGTCTCAGTTGTGTGTCCCGACGACAGGTGAGTTGCCTCTGTACCTGTGGAGGGGGTCCAGGAGTCCAGGCTCCGTGTTGTGCTCTGGCTCATATGTGGAGTGGAATGGGCTCCGGGATCCACGCTTGTGTTTATGCCCAAGGCCTCAGTGGACCGCAGCTGGCCAGAGGTCGAACCAGAGGTGGACACAGGAGCTGGGGGGTAACCCCTCTCAGATATCCTTGGAGGAGTAACTGTGGAAGGGGAGGCTGTACTAGCGGCGGAATCAAGGGACTGAGAGCTGCTTGACTCCACAAAGAGAGGACTTGTCTTAGACTCATCCATGGGTCCCCTGCTCCTGACAGTCGTCACCTGTGAGTGTGTGAAACCTTCAGTCGCGGCCCTGTGAGTCCCTGGGCTGGAGGAGGTGGTCCCAGTGTGCAAGTGAGCTGTGTGCTGTGAAATAGCCCCAGAATGAGCTGTTGGCGTGCTGAGGGTCCCTTCTGCAGCCTCTGTCACGCCTGGGGACATGGGGAACCCGGGCATTCCTGTGGAGATGTCTGGTGTCCTGGTGGAAAAAGGCGGGCCAGAGAAGAATGTCCCGCTGGAGGACATGCCTTGTGTCCTGGAGACCTCGGTACCAGCGTCAGTGGGCACTTGGGAAGAGATGGCCATTGTCTCCGCGGCTGAGCTCATGGGCTGGGAGGGGCTGGTCTCCCTCAGGCTGGGGCTCTTGGAAGATGCTGGCTCTGTCCCAGACCAAGTGGTGTCGGAAGAGACAGGCACTGGTGAGGAAACTCTGGTTTCCCTCGTCATGGAAGGGCTAAACACTGGAGAAGTCACTTCCGGTGGCCCTGACTCAGCTGGAGCAGAGGAATGTGGATCCTGCCCAGAACTGCTGGACCGCACGCTGGTCTCAGTTGTGTGTCCCGAGGACAGGTGAGCTGCCTCTGTACCTGTGGAGGGGGCCCCGGAGTCCAGGCTCTGTGCTGTGCCCTGGCTCAAACGTGGAGTGGAAAGGGCTCCGGGATCCACGCTTCTGCTTATGCCCAAGGCCTCAGTGGACGAGAGCTGGCCAGTGGTCCAAGAGGAGGTGGCCAAAGGTGCCGGGGAGGAACTGCTCTCAGGTATCGTTGGAGGAGAAACTGTGGAAGGGGAGGACTTCCTAGATGCCAAGTCCTGGGACAAAGAGCCGCTTGTCTCCACAAAGGGAGCACTTGATCTTGACTCGTCCTCGGGTCCTCTGCTGCTGAGAGTCATCACCTGTGATGGTGTGAATCCAGGAGTTGCAGCCCGGTGAGTCCCTGAGCTGGAGGAGGTGGTCCATGTGTCCAAAGGAACTGTGCCCTGCGACATAGCCCCGGGCTGAGCTGTTGGCGGGCTGAGAATCCCTTCTGCAGCCTCTGTCACGCCAGGGGATTTGGAGAGCCCGGGCATTCCTGTGGAAGTGTCTGGTATCCCGGTGGAGGGAGGCGATCCAGAGTAGAATGTCCCGCTGGAGGACACGCCTTGTGTCCTGGAGACCTCGGTACCAGCGTCAGTGGGTCCTTGGGAAGAGATGGCCATTGTCTCCGCAGCTGAGCTCTTGGGCTGAGAGGGGCTCATGGAGGAGCCTGGCTCTGTCCCAGACCAAGTGGTGTCGGAAGAGCCAGGCACTGGTGAGGAAACGCTGGTTTCCCTCGTCATGGAAGGGGTAACCACTGGAGAAGTCACTTCCGGTGGCCCTGACTCAGCTGGCGCAGAGGAATATGGCTCCTGTCCAGAACTGCTGGCCCCCACACTGGTCTCAGTTGTGTGTCCCGACGACAGGTGAGTTGCCTCTGTACCTGTGGAGGGGGTCCAGGAGTCCAGGCTCTGTGTTGTGCTCTGGCTCATATGTGGAGTGGAATGGGCTCCGGGATCCACGCTTGTGTTTATGCCCAAGGCCTCAGTGGACCGCAGCTGGCCAGAGGTCGAACCAGAGGTGGACACAGGAGCTGGGGGGTAACCCCTCTCAGATATCCTTGGAGGAGTAACTGTGGAAGGGGAGGCTGTACTAGGGGCGGAATCAAGGGACTGAGAGCTGCTTGACTCCACAAAGAGAGGGCTTGTCTTAGACTCATCCATGTGTCCCCTGCTCCTGACAGTCGTCACCTGTGAGTGTGTGAAACCTTCAGTCGCGGCCCTGTGAGTCCCTGGGCTGGAGGAGGTGGTCCCAGTGTGCAAGTGAGCTGTGTGCTGCGAAATAGCCCCAGAATGAGCTGTTGGCGTGCTGAGGGTCCCTTCTGCAGCCTCTGTCACGCCTGGGGACATGGGGAGCCCGGGCATTCCTGTGGAGATGTCTGGTGTCCTGGTGGAAAAAGGCGGGCCAGAGAAGAATGTCCCGCTGGAGGACATGCCTTGTGTCCTGGAGACCTCGGTACCAGCGTCAGTGGGCACTTGGGAAGAGATGGCCATTGTCTCCGAGGCTGAGCTCATGGGCTGGGAGGGGCTGGTCTCCCTCAGGCCGGGGCTCTTGGAAGATGCTGGCTCTGTCCCAGACCAAGTGGTGTCGGAAGAGACAGGCACTGGTGAGGAAACTCTGGTTTCCCTCGTCATGGAAGGGCTAAACACTGAAGAAGTCACTTCCGGTGGCCCTGACTCAGCTGGAGCAGAGGAATGTGGATCCTGCCCAGAACTGCTGGACCGCACGCTGGTCTCAGTTGTGTGTCCCGACGACAGGTAAGCTGCCTCTGTACCTGTGGAGGGGGCCCCGGAGTCCAGGCTCTGTGCTGTGCCCTGGCTCAAACGTGGAGTGGAAAGGGCTCCGGGATCCACGCTTCTGCTTATGCCCAAGGCCTCAGTGGACGAGAGCTGGCCAGTGGTCCAAGAGGAGGTGGCCAAAGGTGCCGGGGAGGAACTGCTCTCAGGTATCGTTGGAGGAGAAACTGTGGAAGGGGAGGACTTCCTAGATGCCAAGTCCTGGGACAAAGAGCCGCTTGTCTCCACAAAGGGAGCACTTGATCTTGACTCGTCCTCGGGTCCTCTGCTGCTGAGAGTCATCACCTGTGATGGTGTGAATCCAGGAGTTGCAGCCGGGTGAGTCCCTGAGCTGGAGGAGGTGGTCCATGTGTCCAAAGGAACTGTGCCCTGGGACATAGCCCCGGGCTGAGCTGTAGGCGGGCTGAGAATCCCTTCTGCAGCCTCTGTCACGCCAGGGTATTTGGAGAGCCCGGGCATTCCTGTGGAAGTGTCTGGTATCCCGGTGGAGGGAGGCGATCCAGAGTAGAATGTCCCGCTGGAGGACACGCCTTGTGTCCTGGAGACCTCGGTACCAGCGTCAGTGGGTCCTTGGGAAGAGATGGCCATTGTCTCCGCAGCTGAGCTCTCGGGCTGAGAGGGGCTCATGGAGGAGCCTGGCTCTGTCCCAGACCAAGTGGTGTCGGAAGAGCCAGGCACTGGTGAGTAAACGCTGGTTTCCCTCGTCATGGAAGGGGTAACCACTGGAGAAGTCACTTCCGGTGGCCCTGACTCAGCTGGCGCAGAGGAATATGGCTCCTGTCCAGAACTGCTGGCCCCCACACTGGTCTCAGTTGTGTGTCCCGACGACAGGTGAGTTGCCTCTGTACCTGTGGAGGGGGTCCAGGAGTCCAGGCTCCGTGTTGTGCTCTGGCTCATATGTGGAGTGGAATGGGCTCCGGGATCCACGCTTGTGTTTATGCCCAAGGCCTCAGTGGACCGCAGCTGGCCAGAGGTCGAACCAGAGGTGGATACAGGAGCTGGGGGGTAACCCCTCTCAGATATCCTTGGAGGAGTAACTGTGGAAGGGGAGGCTGTACTAGGGGCGGAATCAAGGGACTGAGAGCTGCTTGACTCCACAAAGAGAGGACTTGTCTTAGACTCATCCATGGGTCCCCTGCTCCTGACAGTCGTCACCTGTGAGTGTGTGAAACCTTCAGTCGCGGCCCTGTGAGTCCCTGGGCTGGAGGAGGTGGTCCCAGTGTGCAAGTGAGCTGTGTGCTGTGAAATAGCCCCAGAATGAGCTGTTGGCGTGCTGAGGGTCCCTTCTGCAGCCTCTGTCACGCCTGGGGACATGGGGAACCCGGGCATTCCTGTGGAGATGTCTGGTGTCCTGGTGGAAAAAGGCGGGCCAGAGAAGAATGTCCCGCTGGAGGACATGCCTTGTGTCCTGGAGACCTCGGTACCAGCGTCAGTGGGCACTTGGGAAGAGATGGCCATTGTCTCCGCGGCTGAGCTCATGGGCTGGGAGGGGCTGGTCTCCCTCAGGCTGGGGCTCTTGGAAGATGCTGGCTCTGTCCCAGACCAAGTGGTGTCGGAAGAGACAGGCACTGGTGAGGAAACTCTGGTTTCCCTCGTCATGGAAGGGCTAAACACTGGAGAAGTCACTTCCGGTGGCCCTGACTCAGCTGGAGCAGAGGAATGTGGATCCTGCCCAGAACTGCTGGACCGCACGCTGGTCTCAGTTGTGTGTCCCGAGGACAGGTGAGCTGCCTCTGTACCTGTGGAGGGGGCCCCGGAGTCCAGGCTCTGTGCTGTGCCCTGGCTCAAACGTGGAGTGGAAAGGGCTCCGGGATCCACGCTTCTGCTTATGCCCAAGGCCTCAGTGGACGAGAGCTGGCCAGTGGTCCAAGAGGAGGTGGCCAAAGGTGCCGGGGAGGAACTGCTCTCAGGTATCGTTGGAGGAGAAACTGTGGAAGGGGAGGACTTCCTAGATGCCAAGTCCTGGGACAAAGAGCCGCTTGTCTCCACAAAGGGAGCACTTGATTTTGACTCGTCCTCGGGTCCTCTGCTGCTGAGAGTCATCACCTGTGATGGTGTGAATCCAGGAGTTGCAGCCGGGTGAGTCCCTGAGCTGGAGGAGGTGGTCCATGTGTCCAAAGGAACTGTGCCCTGGGACATAGCCCCGGGCTGAGCTGTTGGCGGGTTGAGAATCCCTTCTGCAGCCTCTGTCACGCCAGGGGATTTGGAGAGCCCGGGCATTCCTGTGGAAGTGTCTGGTATCCCGTTGGAGGGAGGCGATCCAGAGTAGAATGTCCCGCTGGAGGACACGCCTTGTGTCCTGGAGACCTCGGTACCAGCGTCAGTGGGTCCTTGGGAAGAGATGGCCATTGTCTCCGCAGCTGAGCTCTCGGGCTGAGAGGGGCTCATGGAGGAGCCTGGCTCTGTCCCAGACCAAGTGGTGTCGGAAGAGCCAGGCACTGGTGAGGAAACGCTGGTTTCCCTCGTCATGGAAGGGGTAACCACTGGAGAAGTCACTTCCGGTGGCCCTGACTCAGCTGGCGCAGAGGAATATGGCTCCTGTCCAGAACTGCTGGCCCCCACACTGGTCTCAGTTGTGTGTCCCGACGACAGGTGAGCTGCCTCTGTACCTGTGGAGGGGGTCCAGGAGTCCAGGCTCTGTGTTGTGCTCTGGCTCATTTGTGGAGTGGAATGGGCTCCGGGATCCACGCTTGTGTTTATGCCCAAGGCCTCAGTGGACCGCAGCTGGCCAGAGGTCGAACCAGAGGTGGACACAGGAGCTGGGGGGTAACCCCTCTCAGATATCCTTGGAGGAGTAACTGTGGAAGGGGAGGCTGTACTAGGGGCGGAATCAAGGGACTGAGAGCTGCTTGACTCCACAAAGAGAGGACTTGTCTTAGACTCATCCATGGGTCCCCTGCTCCTGACAGTCGTCACCTGTGAGTGTGTGAAACCTTCAGTCGCGGCCCTGTGAGTCCCTGGGCTGGAGGAGGTGGTCCCCGTGTGCAAGTGAGCTGTGTGCTGCGAAATAGCCCCAGAATGAGCTGTTGGCGTGCTGAGGGTCCCTTCTGCAGCCTCTGTCACGCCTGGGGACATGGGGAGCCCGGGCATTCCTGTGGAGATGTCTGGTGTCCTGGTGGAAAAAGGCGGGCCAGAGAAGAATGTCCCGCTGGAGGACATGCCTTGTGTCCTGGAGACCTCGGTACCAGCGTCAGTGGGCACTTGGGAAGAGATGGCCATTGTCTCCGCGGCTGAGCTCATGGGCTGGGAGGGGCTGGTCTCCCTCAGGCCGGGGCTCTTGGAAGATGCTGGCTCTGTCCCAGACCAAGTGGTGTCGGAAGAGACAGGCACTGGTGAGGAAACTCTGGTTTCCCTCGTCATGGAAGGGCTAAACACTGGAGAAGTCACTTCCGGTGGCCCTGACTCAGCTGGAGCAGAGGAATGTGGATCCTGCCCAGAACTGCTGGACCGCACGCTGGTCTCAGTTGTGTGTCCCGAGGACAGGTGAGCTGCCTCTGTACCTGTGGAGGGGGCCCCGGAGTCCAGGCTCTGTGCTGTGCCCTGGCTCAAACGTGGAGTGGAAAGGGCTCCGGGATCCACGCTTCTGCTTATGCCCAAGGCCTCAGTGGACAAGAGCTGGCCAGTGGTCCAAGAGGAGGTGGCCA
Organism: Pipistrellus kuhlii; assembly: GCF_014108245.1. NCBI lineage: Eukaryota > Metazoa > Chordata > Mammalia > Chiroptera > Vespertilionidae > Pipistrellus > Pipistrellus kuhlii. The sequence continues at coordinate 3,628,550 of NW_023425530.1, forward strand.
AAGGTGCCGGGGAGGAACTGCTCTCAGGTATCGTTGGAGGAGAAACTGTGGAAGGGGAGGACTTCCTAGATGCCAAGTCCTGGGACAAAGAGCCGCTTGTCTCCACAAAGGGAGCACTTGATTTTGACTCGTCCTCGGGTCCTCTGCTGCTGAGAGTCATCACCTGTGATGGTGTGAATCCAGGAGTTGCAGCCGGGTGAGTCCCTGAGCTGGAGGAGGTGGTCCATGTGTCCAAAGGAACTGTGCCCTGGGACATAGCCCCGGGCTGAGCTGTTGGCGGGTTGAGAATCCCTTCTGCAGCCTCTGTCACGCCAGGGGATTTGGAGAGCCCGGGCATTCCTGTGGAAGTGTCTGGTATCCCGTTGGAGGGAGGCGATCCAGAGTAGAATGTCCCGCTGGAGGACACGCCTTGTGTCCTGGAGACCTCGGTACCAGCGTCAGTGGGTCCTTGGGAAGAGATGGCCATTGTCTCCGCAGCTGAGCTCTCGGGCTGAGAGGGGCTCATGGAGGAGCCTGGCTCTGTCCCAGACCAAGTGGTGTCAGAAGAGCCAGGCACTGGTGAGGAAACGCTGGTTTTCCTCGTCATGGAAGGGGTAACCACTGGAGAAGTCACTTCCGGTGGCCCTGACTCAGCTGGCGCAGAGGAATATGGCTCCTGTCCAGAACTGCTGGCCCCCACACTGGTCTCAGTTGTGTGTCCCGACGACAGGTGAGCTGCCTCTGTACCTGTGGAGGGGGTCCAGGAGTCCAGGCTCTGTGTTGTGCTCTGGCTCATATGTGGAGTGGAATGGGCTCCGGGATCCACGCTTGTGTTTATGCCCAAGGCCTCAGTGGACCGCAGCTGGCCAGAGGTCGAACCAGAGGTGGACACAGGAGCTGGGGGGTAACCCCTCTCAGATATCCTTGGAGGAGTAACTGTGGAAGGGGAGGCTGTACTAGCGGCGGAATCAAGGGACTGAGAGCTGCTTGACTCCACAAAGAGAGGACTTGTCTTAGACTCATCCATGGGTCCCCTGCTCCTGACAGTCGTCACCTGTGAGTGTGTGAAACCTTCAGTCGCGGCCCTGTGAGTCCCTGGGCTGGAGGAGGTGGTCCCAGTGTGCAAGTGAGCTGTGTGCTGTGAAATAGCCCCAGAATGAGCTGTTGGCGTGCTGAGGGTCCCTTCTGCAGCCTCTGTCACGCCTGGGGACATGGGGAGCCCGGGCATTCCTGTGGAGATGTCTGGTGTCCTGGTGGAAAAAGGCGGGCCAGAGAAGAATGTCCCGCTGGAGGACATGCCTTGTGTCCTGGAGACCTCGGTACCAGCGTCAGTGGGCACTTGGGAAGAGATGGCCATTGTCTCCGCGGCTGAGCTCATGGGCTGGGAGGGGCTGGTCTCCCTCAGGCCGGGGCTCTTGGAAGATGCTGGCTCTGTCCCAGACCAAGTGGTGTCGGAAGAGACAGGCACTGGTGAGGAAACTCTGGTTTCCCTCGTCATGGAAGGGCTAAACACTGAAGAAGTCACTTCCGGTGGCCCTGACTCAGCTGGAGCAGAGGAATGTGGATCCTGCCCAGAACTGCTGGACCTCACGCTGGTCTCAGTTGTGTGTCCAGAGGACAGGTAAGCTGCCTCTGTACCTGTGGAGGGGGCCCCGGAGTCCAGGCTCTGTGCTGTGCCCTGGCTCAAACGTGGAGTGGAAAGGGCTCCGGGATCCACGCTTCTGCTTATGCCCAAGGCCTCAGTGGACGAGAGCTGGCCAGTGGTCCAAGAGGAGGTGGCCAAAGGTGCCGGGGAGGAACTGCTCTCAGGTATCGTTGGAGGAGAAACTGTGGAAGGGGAGGACTTCCTAGATGCCAAGTCCTGGGACAAAGAGCCGCTTGTCTCCACAAAGGGAGCACTTGATCTTGACTCGTCCTCGGGTCCTCTGCTGCTGAGAGTCATCACCTGTGATGGTGTGAATCCAGGAGTTGCAGCCGGGTGAGTCCCTGAGCTGGAGGAGGTGGTCCATGTGTCCAAAGGAACTGTGCCCTGGGACATAGCCCCGGGCTGAGCTGTAGGCGGGCTGAGAATCCCTTCTGCAGCCTCTGTCACGCCAGGGTATTTGGAGAGCCCGGGCATTCCTGTGGAAGTGTCTGGTATCCCGGTGGAGGGAGGCGATCCAGAGTAGAATGTCCCGCTGGAGGACACGCCTTGTGTCCTGGAGACCTCGGTACCAGCGTCAGTGGGTCCTTGGGAAGAGATGGCCATTGTCTCCGCAGCTGAGCTCTCGGGCTGAGAAGGGCTCATGGAGGAGCCTGGCTCTGTCCCAGACCAAGTGGTGTCGGAAGAGCCAGGCACTGGTGAGGAAACGCTGGTTTCCCTCGTCATGGAAGGGGTAACCACTGGAGAAGTCACTTCCGGTGGCCCTGACTCAGCTGGCGCAGAGGAATATGGCTCCTGTCCAGAACTGCTGGCCCCCACACTGGTCTCAGTTGTGTGTCCCGACGACAGGTGAGTTGCCTCTGTACCTGTGGAGGGGGTCCAGGAGTCCAGGCTCCGTGTTGTGCTCTGGCTCATATGTGGAGTGGAATGGGCTCCGGGATCCACGCTTGTGTTTATGCCCAAGGCCTCAGTGGACCGCAGCTGGCCAGAGGTCGAACCAGAGGTGGACACAGGAGCTGGGGGGTAACCCCTCTCAGATATCCTTGGAGGAGTAACTGTGGAAGGGGAGGCTGTACTAGCGGCGGAATCAAGGGACTGAGAGCTGCTTGACTCCACAAAGAGAGGACTTGTCTTAGACTCATCCATGGGTCCCCTGCTCCTGACAGTCGTCACCTGTGAGTGTGTGAAACCTTCAGTCGCGGCCCTGTGAGTCCCTGGGCTGGAGGAGGTGGTCCCAGTGTGCAAGTGAGCTGTGTGCTGTGAAATAGCCCCAGAATGAGCTGTTGGCGTGCTGAGGGTCCCTTCTGCAGCCTCTGTCACGCCTGGGGACATGGGGAACCCGGGCATTCCTGGGGAGATGTCTGGTGTCCTGGTGGAAAAAGGCGGGCCAGAGAAGAATGTCCCGCTGGAGGACATGCCTTGTGTCCTGGAGACCTCGGTACCAGCGTCAGTGGGCACTTGGGAAGAGATGGCCATTGTGTCCACGGCTGAGCTCATGGGCTGGGAGGGGCTGGTCTCCCTCAGGCCGGGGCTCTTGGAAGATGCTGGCTCTGTCCCAGACCAAGTGGTGTCGGAAGAGACAGGCACTGGTGAGGAAACTCTGGTTTCCCTCGTCATGGAAGGGCTAAACACTGGAGAAGTCACTTCCGGTGGCCCTGACTCAGCTGGAGCAGAGGAATGTGGATCCTGCCCAGAACTGCTGGACCCCACGCTGGTCTCAGTTGTGTGTCCCGAGGACAGGTGAGCTGCCTCTGTACCTGTGGAGGGGGCCCCGGAGTCCAGGCTCTGTGCTGTGCCCTGGCTCAAACGTGGAGTCGAATGGGCTCCGGGATCCACGCTTCTGCTTATGCCCAAGGCCTCAGTGGACGAGAGCTGGCCAGTGGTCCAAGAGGAGGTGGCCAAAGGTGCCGGGGAGGAACTGCTCTCAGGTATCGTTGGAGGAGAAACTGTGGAAGGGGAGGACTTCCTAGATGCCAAGTCCTGGGACAAAGAGCCGCTTGTCTCCACAAAGGGAGCACTTGATCTTGACTCGTCCTCGGGTCCTCTGCTGCTGAGAGTCATCACCTGTGATGGTGTGAATCCAGGAGTTGCAGCCGGGTGAGTCCCTGAGCTGGAGGAGGTGGTCCATGTGTCCAAAGGAACTGTGCCCTGGGACATAGCCCCGGGCTGAGCTGTTGGCGGGTTGAGAATCCCTTCTGCAGCCTCTGTCACGCCAGGGGATTTGGAGAGCCCGGGCATTCCTGTGGAAGTGTCTGGTATCCCGTTGGAGGGAGGCGATCCAGAGTAGAATGTCCCGCTGGAGGACACGCCTTGTGTCCTGGAGACCTCGGTACCAGCGTCAGTGGGTCCTTGGGAAGAGATGGCCATTGTCTCCGCAGCTGAGCTCTTGGGCTGAGAGGGGCTCATGGAGGAGCCTGGCTCTGTCCCAGACCAAGTGGTGTCGGAAGAGCCAGGCACTGGTGAGGAAACGCTGGTTTCCCTCGTCATGGAAGGGGTAACCACTGGAGAAGTCACTTCCGGTGGCCCTGACTCAGCTGGCGCAGAGGAATATGGCTCCTGTCCAGAACTGCTGGCCCCCACACTGGTCTCAGTTGTGTGTCCCGACGACAGGTGAGTTGCCTCTGTACCTGTGGAGGGGGTCCAGGAGTCCAGGCTCCGTGTTGTGCTCTGGCTCATATGTGGAGTGGAATGGGCTCCGGGATCCACGCTTGTGTTTATGCCCAAGGCCTCAGTGGACCGCAGCTGGCCAGAGGTCGAACCAGAGGTGGACACAGGAGCTGGGGGGTAACCCCTCTCAGATATCCTTGGAGGAGTAACTGTGGAAGGGGAGGCTGTACTAGCGGCGGAATCAAGGGACTGAGAGCTGCTTGACTCCACAAAGAGAGGACTTGTCTTAGACTCATCCATGGGTCCCCTGCTCCTGACAGTCGTCACCTGTGAGTGTGTGAAACCTTCAGTCGCGGCCCTGTGAGTCCCTGGGCTGGAGGAGGTGGTCCCAGTGTGCAAGTGAGCTGTGTGCTGTGAAATAGCCCCAGAATGAGCTGTTGGCGTGCTGAGGGTCCCTTCTGCAGCCTCTGTCACGCCTGGGGACATGGGGAACCCGGGCATTCCTGTGGAGATGTCTGGTGTCCTGGTGGAAAAAGGCGGGCCAGAGAAGAATGTCCCGCTGGAGGACATGCCTTGTGTCCTGGAGACCTCGGTACCAGCGTCAGTGGGCACTTGGGAAGAGATGGCCATTGTCTCCGCGGCTGAGCTCATGGGCTGGGAGGGGCTGGTCTCCCTCAGGCTGGGGCTCTTGGAAGATGCTGGCTCTGTCCCAGACCAAGTGGTGTCGGAAGAGACAGGCACTGGTGAGGAAACTCTGGTTTCCCTCGTCATGGAAGGGCTAAACACTGGAGAAGTCACTTCCGGTGGCCCTGACTCAGCTGGAGCAGAGGAATGTGGATCCTGCCCAGAACTGCTGGACCGCACGCTGGTCTCAGTTGTGTGTCCCGAGGACAGGTGAGCTGCCTCTGTACCTGTGGAGGGGGCCCCGGAGTCCAGGCTCTGTGCTGTGCCCTGGCTCAAACGTGGAGTGGAAAGGGCTCCGGGATCCACGCTTCTGCTTATGCCCAAGGCCTCAGTGGACGAGAGCTGGCCAGTGGTCCAAGAGGAGGTGGCCAAAGGTGCCGGGGAGGAACTGCTCTCAGGTATCGTTGGAGGAGAAACTGTGGAAGGGGAGGACTTCCTAGATGCCAAGTCCTGGGACAAAGAGCCGCTTGTCTCCACAAAGGGAGCACTTGATTTTGACTCGTCCTCGGGTCCTCTGCTGCTGAGAGTCATCACCTGTGATGGTGTGAATCCAGGAGTTGCAGCCGGGTGAGTCCCTGAGCTGGAGGAGGTGGTCCATGTGTCCAAAGGAACTGTGCCCTGGGACATAGCCCCGGGCTGAGCTGTTGGCGGGTTGAGAATCCCTTCTGCAGCCTCTGTCACGCCAGGGGATTTGGAGAGCCCGGGCATTCCTGTGGAAGTGTCTGGTATCCCGTTGGAGGGAGGCGATCCAGAGTAGAATGTCCCGCTGGAGGACACGCCTTGTGTCCTGGAGACCTCGGTACCAGCGTCAGTGGGTCCTTGGGAAGAGATGGCCATTGTCTCCGCAGCTGAGCTCTCGGGCTGAGAGGGGCTCATGGAGGAGCCTGGCTCTGTCCCAGACCAAGTGGTGTCGGAAGAGCCAGGCACTGGTGAGGAAACGCTGGTTTCCCTCGTCATGGAAGGGGTAACCACTGGAGAAGTCACTTCCGGTGGCCCTGACTCAGCTGGCGCAGAGGAATATGGCTCCTGTCCAGAACTGCTGGCCCCCACACTGGTCTCAGTTGTGTGTCCCGACGACAGGTGAGTTGCCTCTGTACCTGTGGAGGGGGTCCAGGAGTCCAGGCTCTGTGTTGTGCTCTGGCTCATATGTGGAGTGGAATGGGCTCCGGGATCCACGCTTGTGTTTATGCCCAAGGCCTCAGTGGACCGCAGCTGGCCAGAGGTCGAACCAGAGGTGGACACAGGAGCTGGGGGGTAACCCCTCTCAGATATCCTTGGAGGAGTAACTGTGGAAGGGGAGGCTGTACTAGGGGCGGAATCAAGGGACTGAGAGCTGCTTGACTCCACAAAGAGAGGACTTGTCTTAGACTCATCCATGGGTCCCCTGCTCCTGACAGTCGTCACCTGTGAGTGTGTGAAACCTTCAGTCGCGGCCCTGTGAGTCCCTGGGCTGGAGGAGGTGGTCCCCGTGTGCAAGTGAGCTGTGCGCTGCGAAATAGCCCCAGAATGAGCTGTTGGCGTGCTGAGGGTCCCTTCTGCAGCCTCTGTCACGCCTGGGGACATGGGGAGCCCGGGCATTCCTGTGGAGATGTCTGGTGTCCTGGTGGAAAAAGGCGGGCCAGAGAAGAATGTCCCGCTGGAGGACATGCCTTGTGTCCTGGAGACCTCGGTACCAGCGTCAGTGGGCACTTGGGAAGAGATGGCCATTGTCTCCGCGGCTGAGCTCATGGGCTGGGAGGGGCTGGTCTCCCTCAGGCCGGGGCTCTTGGAAGATGCTGGCTCTGTCCCAGACCAAGTGGTGTCGGAAGAGACAGGCACTGGTGAGGAAACTCTGGTTTCCCTCGTCATGGAAGGGCTAAACACTGGAGAAGTCACTTCCGGTGGCCCTGACTCAGCTGGAGCAGAGGAATGTGGATCCTGCCCAGAACTGCTGGACCGCACGCTGGTCTCAGTTGTGTGTCCCGAGGACAGGTGAGCTGCCTCTGTACCTGTGGAGGGGGCCCCGGAGTCCAGGCTCTGTGTTGTGCTCTGGCTCAAACGTTGAGTGGATTGGGCTCCGGGAACCATGCTTGTGGTTATGCCCAAGGTATCAGTGGCTGGCAGCTGGCCAGAGTTCCAATCTCTGGTGGCCAGAGGAGCCGGGGAGTAAATTCTCTCATGTATTGTTGGAGGAGAAACTGGGGAAGGGGAAGTTATGCTAGGGGCCCATTCCAGAGAAGGAGAACTGCTTGACTCCACAAAGGAAGGTCTTGTGCTTGACATGTCCTCTGGTACCTCCCTGCTGAGTTTATTCATGCTTTTGTTTGTCAATCTTTTTTCCATTCCTATGTGGGATGTGGATGATTTTTCCACAGATAATATATTGAGTGGTTTAGTTCCTGAATAAGTTATTTTTTCATTGATAGTTTTATTTTCTTTTTCTAATGTGGAATGGAGATTAAAGTTTCTTTTTGTGTCTGAGGTTCTTCGGGTTTTAGCTTTGTATTTACTGAATATTTGTTCCAATTTTGTGGCCTCTGAGTTTAACTCTTTTGTAATAGTTATAACACTTGTAGAAGGGATTACTTTTACCTCTGGTGTTGAGTTGCCAACTATATAATTATTGGACCCTCTTAATGTAGTCCTTATGGAATAATGGTGTTGTGTTTTACTTTTCGAATATGGCCTGGTCGTTGTTGACTGGGAAAGATTTGTTTTCTTAATGTTAGAGGCAGTATTCATTAGATATATATCTCGTGATGCTCCTAAATCGGATGGGATTGTGAAATGAGGATCATATTCAGAACTTGTGAACCATAATCTTGTCTGTACTGTATTTGTGGAAAAGTGAACTATCTCTATCTTTTTGTTGGGCTGAGAATGTGGTATTTTCGCAGATGTGCTATTTGTCTTACTTGAAGACGAATTTGTTCCAGATCCCAAGCTCATGGTCAATGGAACTGTGGACCTTGGTAAACTTGCAGAATCATTAATCTCCTTGAAAGTTCTTCCTGAGTCAGAAGAGACATTTATAGTCTTAGTGTTAATATATGTGCTTGAAGTTGAGATTTCTTTTTCCATCCAGAAATCAGATCTTTCTGTTCCCTCACTTAGCCTTTTCCTCTGGAAAGCTGGGTCTAGAGTTCTTGCTGTGTAAAAATTCTCATTAGAAGATTTTGTTTCTGGTATGGACACATGTTCTGACTCCGCAAAAGTTGTGGCAGGAAGCTGGAAAGAACTCTTCTCTGATTCTTTGCTGGCATGATATGGCTTCCCAGATAAAATTACTCTAGAGCTACTTACCAGTGCAGTAGGTGTGACCCTGCTTAAAGTGTTCCCTACAGTTGATGGTAGTTGTGAGGTAGTTGGGCTGATTATGCTCTCCAAAGGGATATCTTGAGGCATTGTAGCCATTTCTGGGCTTCTTGTGGGCATTCCTGTGATTAGAAATTGAGTTGGTAGAAGATATGCAAATGGTAATGAAGAGGAGTCCTTCTGGTTGACAGAATCATTCATTTCTTCCAGATATTTTATTCAAATTATTTCCTTCTTCCCCCAAAAGAAAATGTTAACCTTTCCATACCACATTAACCATCCCCAATGAAATAGTTGGGGAGATCTTTGACTCATCTTGATTGCTGAGGACTAGTCTCCTGGAGCCCAGTCTTCCCCAAGCCAATATATAGCTCCCTTGATTCATCACTGACTGGAGGAGAAGGGAATGGTGTTACCCTTTTATTCCCTCAAAATATGGGTCTGTGAGGAACATTCTTACTCAACACTGGTTTAGCAATGTCCTCAAGTGTGTCTGAGGAGGCATTTAAATAATATTTAGCATTTAAAGATTTAAAGGATTAATTAATGAGTAATTAAATCAAACCCTCACTATGGGCATAAGGAATGAAAAGCTGTTTATTGATTGTGAGGACTGCTTGCTGATTTGGTTGGTCTCAAGCATATAAATGAAACACAGTAAGGTTTTCATCACTCTATTATACCTTTGCTCATTTGTGGGAGAGGAACCAAGATGGTGGCATAGGTAAACACCTGAACTTATTGTCTCGCAAAACCACATGAAAACTACAACCAAAAGAAAAAATGGATATCATCCAGAACCACAGGAAGGCTGGCTGAGTGGAAGTTCTTCAACAAGAAGGAAAGAGAAAAGCGCATGAAGACTGGTAGGAGGTGCAGAGGTGCAAAACAGTGAAGGTATGGAGACATGCACGGAAACGGGCTGGCAACTGGGTACACTGTGGTCTTTTTCAATTGGGAAGAAAATACAAACACCTTACTGCTCTAAATTCCAGTAAGGACAAGACTCATATCAGGAGAAACTGGACCACCTGGCATCAGGCCAGAACATGAGGGCGACTTTCTCTCAGAGGCGGTAACAGCATTCATTGTTCCTGCATGGGCCCGTGGGACACAGAGACCCAGTGATCTATCCAGGGCAGGGCCAATGGGCAACCATTGCTGTTTGCACTGCCCGTGATTCCCTGAGACCACACCCCATCCAATTTACAACCCTACCCAAGCTGTGAGTATTGGCTTTTGCATATGAATGGCCTGGCCTTTTGCAACCTAATCTAACAAATTGCAGCTGGGTCAAAGAACCCCAGAGCTTCCAAAGGAGGCCTACAGCTCCTCAGCAGCCTGCACTGCTTCACAGCTGCACCTCATCTAGGCACCTCCCAACCCCAAACAAAGAGGAGGAATCTGTAGATCTCTCTGTAGCTCCTGCTGGGTGGCCTCAGGCAGTGGTTGACTTTGCACCTCCTTAGAGATTCAAGAACCAATGTACCCAGTGGTCAAAATGAGACCATACCAGATTACAACTCTTCATATCCATAAGAGACACACTCAGGGGGCAGACTCACTGAGCACCAAATCCCCACTGAAGCAGGTCTTGCCCCATAAGAGTGTTTCCAGCACAGCAATTCTCCCATTGTAGACACAACTGGTCCTCACAGCCAATTGGTCTGGAGGTCAATTCCACCCAGTGATACCAACAGCAATCAAAGCTTAACTACAATAATACTTGCACATAGCCCACAAAGGGGTGCACCAAGAGTGTCCACCTCAGGTGACTGGGGAGGCTGAGCCACTGGGCCCTATAGGACACCTAGCACACAAAGCCACTCTATCAACACAGGGAGTAGCCAAAATGTGGAGACAAAGAAACAGGTAACAAATGAAAGAAATAGAGGAAAGAAACTACTGAATATAGAGTTCAAAACCAGTTATAAGGTTACTCAAGAATCTTCTAGAACCCTCTGAGAAATTTAGTGAGGCCCTCAAGGATATGAAAAAGGACCAATTAGAAATTAAGTATACACTGACCGAAATAAAGAATAATATACAGATAACCAACAGCAGATTAGAGAATCCCAAGAATAAAGTCAAAGACTTGAAATATAAAGAAGCAAAAAACACCCAACTGGAAAAGAAAAAAGAATCGCAAAATATGAAGACAGTGTAAGGAGCCTCTGGGACAACTTTAAGCATACCAACGTCCAAATTATGGGGGTGCCAGAAGAAGAGAGAGAGCAAGATTTTGAAAACCTATTTGAAGAAATAATGACAGAAAACTTCTCCTACCTGGTCAAGTCCAAGAAGCCCAGAGAACCCCAAACACGAGGAATCCAAAGAGGACAAACCAAGACACATCATAATTAAAATGCCAAGGGCAAAAGACAAAGAGAGAATATTAAAAGCAGCACGAGAAAAACAGTTACCTACAAGGAAGCACCCATACAACTGTCAGCTGATTTCTCAACAGAAACTATACAGGCCAGACGGGAGTGGCAAGAAATATTCAAAGTGATGAATAACAAGAACCTACAACCAAGATTACTCTACCCAGCAAAACTATAATTTAGAATTGAAAGTCAGATAAAGAGCTTCACATATAAGAACAAGCTACAGGAGTTCATCACTGCCAAACCAGTATTATATAAAATACTGAAGGGTATTCTTTAAGAAGAGGAGGAAGAAGAAAAGTTAAAGATAAAACTTATGAACAGCAAAGTGACAACAAATACATATCTATCAACAAGTGAATCTAAAAATAAAGTGAATAAAAAATATGATGAACAGAATAAACTGGTGAAGATAATAGAATCAGGGGCATAGAAAGGAAGTGGACTGATAATTCTCAGGGGGAACTGGTGTGGGGGTTATGGGAAGAGACTGGATAAAAATCGAACACCTATGGATGACAATGGGAGGGGGTAAGGGCATGGGGTGGGGAAGGAACTGGGTGAAGGGGAGCTATAGGGAGAAAAAAGAGGAACAACCGTAATAATCTGAACAATAAATACTTATTTAAAAAACAAAAACACCTGTGTGTAATTTTCAGACCCAACCATGGAAAATTACCTCAAGGAAATTCACTTCAAGGAGGACAGGTGGCCCTAATTTGTGTGGCTCAGTTGGTTGGAGCATCGTCCTGTGCACCAAAAGGCTTGGGTTCGCTTTCTGGTCAGGGCACATACCTAGGTTGTGGGTTTGATCCCTAGTTTGGGAACCAATTAATTGATGTTTCTCTATATATATCTCTCCCACAATCCTCTCTCTCTCTCTCTCTCTCTCTCTCTCTCTCTCTCTCTTTTCCTCTCTCTCTCTCTCTCTCTCTTTTTCTCTCAAAAGAAAAAAAAAGTCAATAAAAACATATCCTCAGGTGAGGATTTTTAAAAAAAGGACATTTGTCCTCCCCCCCGAGTAGATTTGGCAAACAGCCAATATATTGCAGTCATTCAAGGAAGATGTAGTCAAGGACTTGGAACCTTTTTTAAAAAAAAACTTTTTCTTTTTTGCTCATCTTCCACTTTATTTTATTTTTTAAATTGAATTTATTGAGGTGACATTGGTTGATAAAATTATACAGGTTTCAGATATAAATTGTACAATACATCATACCTGCAGAGTAAACTGCTGTCCTAGTTGTTGAAGGGTCACTTTTCAGCCATGAGGAACCTCCATACATGGGGATGTTAGTAGTGGACCTCCCAGTCCCAGCAGTACCTGTAGGAGAGACACACAGTTAGAATGGATATGATACATAAAGGAAGGCATGTGGGAAATATCAATACATGCACACTTTGGAAGCAAAGCGATTTGTTTACAAGGATGTTATTCAAGGACACATGTTTTGGGTGATTTGAACTCTAATTTTGCACAGGATTGTGTTGTAAACAGGTGTGGCAGATAAAAGAATTAACAGGAAGTAACTGATCCTTCATCTCTTTAGTCCCACATCAACAGAAGTCACATCATGTTTGGAGGTCATGGGCATCAAAGTGTTAGTCTATTCCATGGAGAAAGGGCTAGTCAAAGATGTGCATGAGTAAGTCAGATAGTTGCCCAGGTGGCTACATATCAGATATTTTAAAAGACATGAAAAAACTGTCAGATCATGATGGTAAACTATCTTTTGATAAATGAGACAACTGAGGTGATGTGGTCAGTCTCCTTGGGGAGAAGAGACAGACACAGAAATCACACACTTCTATTTTCACTTCTTACTGAGAAAGTTCTTTAGTCAGGGATACCTAGGAAAGTTTAGGGTGCCATATTCATGACTGTTGATTTTCCTTTGGGTGAGAATAGGTGACTCTGAGAGGTGTCACTGACATGTTTCAGAAACCAGAAATCAATGTAAGTGCTCCCAGAAGCTCTGACAGATGGACAGCCAGAAGGAGAACACTGTAACCAATATCCCCATGGAGATGCAGCCTCAATGCCAAGAACTCCAGCACAGAGGATGGCAGGAATTGAGGACTCTACCTGCATAAAGGGTGCACTGGTAAAAGCAAGGGTGGGATGTTGAATAGCATTCCTGGCTTCTACCCTCCAGAGGTCAGTAGCCCCATCCTCTCAGAAGTGACAACCAAAAATATCTAGAGACATTGGCAAATATCCCGGAGGGGAAAAAATCACACCCAGTTGAGAACCGCTGTTTAGGAGGCATCATCTAATTTAATTTAGATTTTACAAATACTCCACCACACACTTACTCCCACATTATAGATACAAAACTGGAGGCTCAGAGAGGTTATCACAGTTGTCCAGCATATGACAGAGGCAGATGTGAGCCCAGGCTGTCTGGCACAGATGTCTGTGTTGTTCACTGCTGAGCTGTACTGTGCTGCTTATGAAGTCTCTGTTCAAATATAGGAAACAATCTAGACTCCTGGGATAGGGAAGGCCATCACTCAGGAGCAAGAAGTGGAGGGCATGAAGAACCCAGATAGGGTTCAGGCCTCCAACCCCTCTTTTCACCTAAAAATGCAGGTCTGGGCAGTTGTGTCCCAACAATAGGTATTATAACTTGCCTGTGTGACTAAGCTGATGGCTGGGTCTGGGGTTGAGGCCCATAGACACAATTTTCATCCAGGATACTGTGTAGATGTGGAGAAAGAAGGTGGGTGGGAAACCAGAAGGGACAAAGAGAGGATAAAGGCCAGCTGTCTCTGTCCTGTCTGCTCTTAAGGAAGCCAATATCCATAAGACAGAGGAGACAGAGATCTCAGGTCCAGTGGAGACCCATTATCTTCCCTTTCTAAAATCAAGCCAATTGCAACCTCCGCAGGACTAGAAACAAACTGCACAGTGGGAGGAATCTAAAAAAAAGTGGACTTAACTAGATTTGAATCCCAGCTCTGTCACTTACTTGCTGTGTGACCTGAGGCAGGTCACTTAACCTCTCCGAGCCTTGTCTCCTCATGTGTCCAATGAGGATAACAACAAAGAGTTATTGTGAAGATGCATAAGAAGCAGTTAATACCATGCAAGGCAGGAGGGTAGGACTTATTAAATGCTAGTTGTTTATGGCCTTTATTATTACCTACCCACAGAGATGGTGAGTGATTCTGGAAATGAAGAATCGTGTACTGACTGTCTTGTGGCTCCAGATGTCACTCGGTCTGAGGTTTGGGCTAAGACCACTGCATTCCATGGCATGCCTGTGGAGGAAGGACCAGGTTGATTATCTCAGCAAGCAGCAGCAGGAAGGAAAATCTTGTCTTCTGGACTTCCTCTTCTTTCCACAGAAATCTCTACATAAAAACTCACTCAGTGACTATTTCAATCATTCATTATTCATTCTAGACTCCCCGTCGCACATTCATTACCTCTCATGGGCCAGCCCTATTATAACTTGTGGGGACAGAGTGGTAAATTAGACCTGAGGTTAATTCATTATCAATGGCCTTACCAGCAAGTCCTCTCTCCCAGCTTCAGGAAAAACAACTTGATGGTTTCATGGCTGCCCTCACCTCCACCTCCCTGCCAATTAGCCCAAAGTGACTGCATGTCAGCCTTGCACCACATGCCCAGGAGTGCTTTTCTGGCCCCATATCCCACACTCCTCTTGACTGAGCCCTCCATTCTTACAGCAGGAGGTCCGAGGTCCAGTGGGCTAGTGGCATTCAGATTATGGCTTTGGTTCCTAAGAGCTGGTAGCAGTATAACATAGCAGTTAAGAGCAGTGACTTAAAATTCAAACGTATTCAAGATTCAAATCACACTTTCCTACTTGCTGTTTTGTGGCCTCAGGAAATGTTCAGTTTCCTGCTTCTTATGTGGTGATAATAAAAGACCTAAATATTTTTAACATATAAATATATAGTATATAACAAAAAGGGAGATAATAAAAGTATCTAAATATCTTTAAAATATAATATTATATGCAATATAACAGAAGTGGAAAAAATAGAAGTATTATCATTGATACAGAGAACAGATTGGTGGCTGCCAGATGTGAGGGTGGTTAGGGGCTTGCCTGAAAAAGGTGAAGGGAGTAAGGAGTGCAAATTGTATGTTACAAAATAGTCATGGTGATGTAAAGTACAGCATTGGGAATATAGTCGACAATACTGTGGTAACTCTGTATGCTGCCGCGTGGATGCAAGACTTATCAGGGAGATCATTATAGATATGGCTAACAACTACGCTGTACACCTAAAATTAATATTGAATGTCAACTGTAATTAAAAAATAATTAACAAAAAATAAAAGTATCTAACAGCCTTTTTAGAGGAATTAAATAAGCAATGCATTTCAAATTCTTCATCCTTAATGAGTAATAGATGACAATCACTATTTTTTAAAAAATATTTTATTGAGTTTTTACAGAGAGGAAGTGAGAGGGATAGAAAGCTAGAAACATCGATGAGAGAGAAGCATCGATCAGCTGCCTCCTGTATACTCCACACCGGGAATGTGCCCGCCACCAAGGCACATGCCCTTGACCGGAATCGAACCTGGGACCCTTTGGTCCAGAGGCTGACGCTCTATCCACTGAGCCAAACCGGTCTCAGAGACCATCACTATTTTTATTATGAATACAGTTCTTCTGTCTCTACTGTTTTGGGGTGGGAGTGAGGAGAGGTACTTCTGCTGTCTTGCAAGCCACACTACTCTCTCCCCACTCCATGTGGCCTCATGATTAGGCCAATATCAGTCTGAAGGGTAGGTATGTGATAGGATGAGTCATGCTTCTGACACATAGTTATGGAGAGGGTAGAGACTCAAAAAATAGGGTGGACATTGTCCAGAAGGAAATGGGAGGAAATCCAAGACAGAGATGAACAGAATAAACTGGTGAATATAATAAGACAGAGATGCTGAACCCATGGTGGGGTCAGGGACAGATCTCTGGCTAAAGAGGAAGTGCCTGTGGCCATGGGCTCCTCCAGAGGGCCCACTGGGGATGGAGAGGGTTGCAGGAGAGGGGGCAAAGCTAGATGCTTCTCTAGGAGCTCAGAAGAGTTGGGGGTTGAGTTTGTCCCAGAGCTCTCAGAGGAGGCTTCAGCTGTCAGGGAAGATGTCCACCCATCTTCATGCCAATGCTGGCAGCTTGAGAAGTTGGGTTTTTGCTTTGGATTATGCAGATGAGCTAGCATCTCCTATGGCTCTCGGGGCTTCTGTCATGACTTTGTGGAAGAAGGAAGAAGACCATAATTCTCACCCAGTGAGATTCTGCCTCCTTCATTCATGCGGTAATACTTACTGCATACCTACTATGCTCCGGGTATGAAGAGAGGCGTCAGAAGAAGTGACAGAAATGGAAGAACTACAGGACAGGGACCAGGATAGAGGGTGACCAAATTGTCTTGCTGTAGACACTCTCAATTTTAGTACTTGAAGTTTCATGCAGGAACTTCCTCAGTCTCCAGCAAACCAGGACAGTTGGTTGGTGACCATGCTCCTGACCTGACATCTGCCTCTCACAGCTCAGTGTCTATGGTGAGTTAAGGTCCCTAGGGTTAGCTCTGAGCTTGGAGCAGAGTGCAGGAAGACAAGGAAGCAGACTGGTACTCCCACTCAGAAGCCAGACCTAGTCAGTGGCAGCAGGATGCAAATTATTGTGTTTGGAGTCAGACAACCTGGGTTTGAAGTCCAACTCTACCCTGGCCACAGGGGGAACTTTCCTCTTTGAGCTTCTGTCCTCTCATCTGTGAAATGGGGAGAATCATCTGGACCACTGAGTCTACCATCAGGAGTGGGTGGGTCCCTATATGAGCCATTATGTCTGGCTGTGGGTTTACTGTACAGCATTGGCAGTATCAAGTGACCAGAGGAACAGCTAGACCTGAAGAAGCCCAGGCTGCTCCCCCCCGCCACCCCCAGGACAGATCACTTTCCTTTTGAGGAGACCACTCAGTCACTGGGAGAAAAGGTGATTCTGTTTCTTAAGGCTCAGGGGAAATATAAACAAAACTTTCCTCTTTTCCAGGAGATGAGTCACAAGTGGGGGAAGATGAACTGAAATTCTGGCCAAAGCAAGTTAGACTCAGAGCCCACTCCCCCACTCCAAAAAATCCTCCACACATGACTCCCATCGATGCCCCTTTCCTTGATAATTTCCCTTTCTGTCCCTCAGATATCTCTGGCCAGGCCTGGACTGGGGCAATAGTCACTGTTCAGGGACCAAGAAAGGCACTCAGCAAAGCAAAATGAGATCTTTATATGAGCTACATTGTCATAGCCCTGGGGAAACCCTGCTGGGTCAGGTGGTGGTTCCCACCATCCAGGGACCTGCCAGAAGAGGAGAAATCTTCATCAACACTCAGTCTCTTCCCAGGCATGAGGTAAAGATTGGGCCTGAGGAATCATCCAAAAACTTGGATTTAGATCTTTATTGTGTGACTGTAATAAAAAGCTTAACCTCTTCCATAAAAAAAAGCCTGTTTCCTCTTCCATAAAAATAAAAAAAAAAAAAATACAAATCAATGGTGCCTGGATCTTAACCGTGCAGGCTCAATCAAGCTAATGCAGGTAAAACTCTAGCACATAGTAGGTGCACAATACAGAATGATGGTTGCTGAGCTGTTTGGAATGTCTCAGTCCCAGAGGCACAGAGGGATAAAGGACAGGATGTAGATGTGGAAGAGGGCAGACAAGGTCCAGGGTGAAGTGAGAAGGGAGTGAAAAATGGATTTCCTCCAGCCTCGTAATTTTTTAAATTACTCTTTGGGATTATGGAAACTCAGCAAGTTTAGGTGTCTGGCCCAAGAACAGACAGCCTGTCAGTGTTGGATTTAGATTTCTTTTTATCTCTGCCCAGGTATTAAAAGAGTCTTTACCAGCATGTAAGTCAAAAGTCCTGGGATGGAGAATATTATGTTAAATAAAATAAGCCAGTCGAAAATACCACACGATCTCACTCATGTGTGGATAATAAAGAACATTATAAACTGATGAACAAAAAGATAGATACAGAGCCAGTAAAGCATCAAACAGACTGTCAAATTACAGCAAGAAGGTTAGGGAGAGGTGGGGGAGATAAGAGATCAACCAAATTTAAGCATAACCAATGGAGGCAAAACACTGAGGGGTGAGGGCATGTATGGGAGTGGGGTGGGGGGACAATCATAAGATATGTACACATATAATACCTTAATTAAAAAAAATGGAAGGGAAAAAAAGTCCTAGAATATGTCTGGACTGATCGCAGGAGAATTCCTGCTCTGAGAGGTTGTCCCACATGCTGCAGACATAATGAGGTAGTGGGGAGCGGTATTGACCCATAGTCCAGGCAACCAACCCTCCCTGGAGTCTGCCCAGTTCGAACAGCCCCCAACATCAGACCCTCAGTGAGTCTTGGGGACAAAAGCAGTTAAACAACCTCTGTTTGTGGCAACGAGCTTTAGAGACAGCTCAGGAGGACACGCCCCATTGGAGGTGGTGGGATTGTTCTATACAAATCACCCACCATTCATGTCTTTGTGTGGGCACCTCACAATGGTGTCCAACCACAAAGCTCTTCCTGGGGCTCAGTGACTCAGGGCTGGGAGCTGGGGTGCCTCCCACCTGCGCAGGAGCTGCAGCCCGGCCTCAGCTGGGCAAAGAGAAAGTGGAAGCTGCAGGCTGCCAGTGTTCAGGGCCTCACAGTCTCTCAAGATGCAGAAGCCCCTCTCCCCATCCCTTCAAGTTCTAGTGGCCTCCATTTCTCAATTAAGCATTAAAGATAGTCCTTTCTCCTCAGAGGAGCAAGGGAACAGATATTCAAGCACCCAGCACACAGAAGATACCCTTTCTATAAGCTACCAGATGAGTTTGGCTGTGAAGTCTTAACTTCCTGCCCAAGGAGGCAACTGGAGTAAACAGTTTGGGGGTCTGGGAAGCCCAAGGGCCACATGTGGGGGATCTTGGACCTTATCTCTGTAGGGGAGAGAGCCTGGTCCTTCCCCACAACCCCAAGCTTTTCCATGATGGGCTTTCTCTGATGGGCTTTCTCTGGACAGCAAGGCCTAAACTGGCCCCCCAAATGACCAACAGGCCTTAGGATCTAAGAACAAATTCCCATAACCCTCTCAGGCTGCCTTCCTGCTTGTACCCCTCAGCATCCCCCCATCAGGCATCCCAAATGCACTCACATTGTCACACTGCCCTACCTGGCAATTTTCTGCCTCCTGGCCTTTGCCCACCCAGTGCTCCCCGCCAGGCGTGCCCTCCCCTTTACCACTAACTGTGCCTACAGAAATCCTGCCAACCCAACATCACTCTGCTATTTAGGCAAATTACCCCCTCTCAGTCCCCTTAAGATGGCAAAGCTCCTGCTCAGCCCTGTACCCCAAGGGCCCAGAGCTGTCACTTGCCCATTTCCCACCTGAGAGCTGGGCTCAGGTGCTAGGAGCAGAGGTGTCAATTATTATAAAAGAAATAAATCCATAAGGAAGAATGTGTGAATGAGCCAGTGAATGAAAGAATGCTTAGCTATCTCCATACTCATCTCAGCAGATCTTCAATTCATAAAGCAGCAGATTTGTGAACTAGCTCAAGTCTGTGCAGAAAACATAGCCCTCACCTGGCCGGCTGTGATGTAAGCCTGTGCCAAAAAGCATTAAGTCCTCCTGGCTGCCCCTGTGAGGGCTTGTGAAGCCCCAGGCACCAGTCACCTCTGCCCCTCTCCTCTGGGAATCTGTCAGACTCCTCCACTGGCCCAGCCCAGTCCCACTTACCTGGCCCGCAGGTGAGGAGAAGACTCACAACCAGAGCTATCAGGTGCCCAAGCCAGAGGGGCTGGGGGTGTGCAGGGCCCTCCCAGCCCATGTCCTGCTTGCCCACCCTGGCTGTGCTCTTCACCCCTGAACAAATCCCTGAGACTGATCCCTGCCCAGCCCGGGCCCCAGCTCCTGGGAGGGCAGTGAGGACACGCCTTGCTGAGCTGCCCAGGAGGGGCAGGGCCGCCCTGGGGGGAAGCAGTGGTGTCACTGCTGCTGGCAAAGGTCAGCCGGAATTACTCAGGGCCCACAGTGACTAACACCTGCAGGCGGATGCCCTCTGTGATATAGGCCACAAGGGGAACCCCTCACCCACCAGACAAAGCCTGGCTCCTGAGAGACCCCCGTGGATCCATCCGGCTTAGGGAAGGACATCAATCTGTCCCATTCTTGGAAGCCTCTCAGTCCCACCTCTGACACCTTCCCGCTCAGGGGCTGGCACCACCAGACTGGATCTGGTGGACCCTCCCTGGGATAGGCAAGACTGGCTCTGATGGTGTTGGAATGTGTGGGAGTGAAGAGAAGACTGCATTCCCGTGTGGGAACTCCCTAGCTGCCATGGGAACGGAGGGCCAGGTCTGTGGTACCTTTTGAGAACCCCTCAGAACCACCCTGCCCCACACAGCCAACATGAGCTCTACAGCCCCTCATTCCCCAGCCAAGCCCTTCAGCTACCCTTGCCAAGGGCAGAGCAGAGCCTGAGGGGCTGCTGTGGGGTGCCAGGGGGAAATTGGGATTCTGTAACTTCCTTGGTAATTCCACAGCCCTCACAATGTTTCTTATCATCCTGGACCTGGGCTGTTACAACAGTTACCCCTGAAACAGCCTCTCCTTTGCCATCTGCCCAGCACAGGTTGCCAGGGCGCTTCTCCTTAGTTACTGTGCACTCAGTGCCCCACTCTCCTGCCTCATCTAGGCACTCAGGAGACCCCCACCATCCCCTCCCTCCTACCTCACCCTACAACAGACAGGAGAGTTTATCTTCTCATCAAAGGGGCGGCATACATAGGAGGCCGGTGCTCAGGTGGAGGCAGTGGACACCACGTGGGGCTGCATTCCTCTCCTGGATTTTGTACCCAGAGCCAAACTCCATTGACCCATGGCCAGGACAAGCTTATCAGAAACCTCAGGTTCTTCCATGTCCTATGCAACCTACTCTCTCCTCTGCTTCCCCTGATCACATGCATTCACTCTCAGGCAAAACAGCCTGTACCCCGGGCTGCACTCTGGGCATGCAGCCTGTCCAAGATGGACAAAGGAACAAGTATAGGGGATCAAGCGGGGGTGGCAGACACCAGACCCTGACTGGGAAGGGCAGAAAATCAGGGAATGGTTCCTGGAGGAGGTGCCACATACACCAAAGCCTGAGGATAAGCTAGAGTCAGCTGGTTGTAATGAGAAGAAGGGGGTGCCATTTGCATGAAGTGGACAGAGGACAGTAAATACCCTACAGTGCACAGGAAAACACCCCTACAAGAAATTATTTGGATCCAAATGCCAATGGTTCACTATAAGAAATCCTGATCTAAAGCTATGCTGTTGTCCACTAGAAATTTATGTGATAATATTCATGTTCTATACCTGTACCATCCAATGAGGCACTGAGCCCTTGAAAAGTGACCTGTGTAACTGAGATGAATTTTTAATTTTGTTTAATCTTATTTGAAAAAACAATATGTACCCCATGTCATTGCAGCATTATTGCCCAAGATATGGAAACAATCAAGTGTCCAACCATGGATAGATAAAGAAAATAATGGAATATTATTCAGCCATAAAAAGGAAGGGAATTGCCCTGGCCAGGTGGTCCAGTTGGTTGAAGCATCGTTCTGTAGACTTGGTTCAATTCCTGGACAAGGCACATACATAGATTGAGGGTTCGATCCTTGGTCAGGGCACATACGGGGGAGAGGCAATGGATTGATGTTTCTCTCTCACTTCGATGTCTGTCTGTCTGTCTATCTATCTATCTATCTATCTTACTCTTTTTAAACATATCCTGTGGTGAGGATTATTTTTACTTTTTTTTCTTTATTTAAGTATTCCATATGTGTCCTTATCCCTCCTTTGTCCCCACCTCCACCCCCCACTCGTATCCTCACACCCCCCCCCCCCGTTGTCTGTGTCCATTGGTTAGGCTTATATGCATGCATATAAGTCCTTTGATCTCTCTCCCTTACCCACACCCTCCCCTACCTTCCCTCTGAGGTTTGAGCATCTGATCGATGCTTCTCTGTCTCTGGATCTGTTTTTGTTAATCAGTTTATGTTGTTCATTATATTCCATAAATGCATGAGAATTTTTTTAAAAAAAAAGAAAGAAAATCTTGCTATTTGTGACATCTGGATGAGGGTATTATGCTAAGTGAAATAAGTCAGACAGAGAAAAAACAAATACTGTATGATCTCACTTATATGTGAAAACTAAATCAAACATAAAATACACTCCAAATTCATAAATACAGAGAACAGATTGGTGATTGCCAGAGGCATGAGGGTGGGAGTGGAAGAAATGAATGAAGGAATCAAAAGGTACAAACTTGCAGTTACAAAGTCAGTAATTCGAGTGGACTTAATGTACAGCATAATAAAAAAATAAAAAATAAAAAAAAATAAAAAAAACGTGGATCCTTAGTTCATTTATTAGCAGCCTTCTGAGTAGCTGAGAACAGTGTGGACATGTGAATGTACTGTTTTGACTGAGATTTTATGAAATTTAAATAGAGATCAAGTAGTTCCAATTAAAACTCTAGGGTCCAGTGGAACTCCCATTTGACCCAGTAATTCCACTCCTAGGAATATATCCCAAGAAACTAGAAACACCAATCAGAAAAGATATATGCACCCCTATGTTCATAGCAGCACAATCTACAATAGCTAGAATTTGGAAACAGCCTAGGTGCCCATCAGTAGATGATTGGATCCAAAAACTATGGTACATTTACACAATGGAATACTATGCTGCCATTAAAAAGAAGGAATTCTCATCATTTGCAGCAACCTGGATGGAATTGGAGGACATCATGCTGAGTAAAATAAGCCAGTCAATGAAAGAGAAACACCACATGACCTCACTCATTTATGGATAATAAAGAACATTATAACTGATGAACCAAAAGATAGATATAGAGACAGTAAAGCAACAAATAGACTGTCAAATTACAGCAGGGAGGGTAGGGAGATCTGGGGGAGATAATAGATCAACCAAAGGACTTGTATACGTGCATGTAAGTACAACCAATGGACACAAAACTCTGGGGAGGGAGGGTATGTATGCGGGGGGACAATGTTAAAATATGTACACAGATAATAATTTAATAAAAAAATGTAAAAAACAAAACAAAACAAACCTCTAGGGTCCAAATAGAAATTCATTATCAAGTTTAGAATGCACACTGGATTTAGAAGATATGAGCAGAGGAATGTAAACCATCTCCTTAGTAACTTTGACACTGGTTACTTACTAAAATGATAAAATATTTGTATATACTTGGTTAAATAAAACATATGATTACAATTAATTGTACCCATATATTTTCACTCTGGAAAATCTCCAATTATGTATGTAATTTGGGTTCATTCTATTGTATTACTCTGATCTGGAATCTTCTGGAATCTTCGTGCTCTCTACTATAAATAATCTTAATTATTTAAGATAATATTATCATGGTTTACTTATTTAATACCCCCCCTTTTTTTAGAGAGAGAATGGAAGGAAGAGTGGTATGAGGGAGAGAGAAAAAGAGAGAGAAACATCAATGTGAGGGAGTCACATTGATTGGCTGCCTCCTGCACATGCTCAGACCAGGACTGAGGTGGAACCTGCAACCCAGTTATGACATGCCCTTGACGAGAATCAAACCCATGATCCTTTGGTGCTTGGACTGCCACTCTAACCACTGAGCAACACAGACCAGGGCTACTTATTTAATCATACCTACAAAAATTCCCATCTCTGTGTTGTCTCCCCCAGCTTGTCAATGACATGGGTGGGGTGAGATCAATGTTCCCTTCTTGGTCCCTGATGGTGTTAAGCTACATGAGCAGGATCACTGGGGAACTGGAGATAGGCTCAGGTCTATCTTAGTGTAGATTTTAATGTCCCTAGTATTTTTGACAGTTAGAATGAAATAATTTAAACATTTGTTCACATGTTAACCTCTCTTGCTGCTCAACTCCTTTTGTCCTCATAAAAATAGTCAGAAGTTGCTGATGTGGTATCTGCTGGTCAAAGAAGAGGAGATAACCACCAGGTCTCCAAAAGAATTTGAGTTTGTTTTGCAGCAAGCAAGAATGTCTCCAAGGTAACTATGATCAACTGATGACACCCAGGAGTCTGATGCGAAAAAGTGTTACCTGTGACTAAAAAATCTCTCTCAGTTCCCTGGAACTCCCCATCCCTTACTCCTTAACCGCATAAAAACTCCCTGCTTTAGTTTTTGAAAAGGGACAGATTTGAGAGACCTTGCTCTTCTGTCCTCTCACTTTGGCCAAATGAAGTAAACCTTTCTCTCCCTCCAAATACCCGTATCAGTGTTCTGGCTTTACCTGTGCAATGAGTACATGAACCTAAGTTTTGAGAGATGATTCTACAACATTAGTCATGGCTATAATCCCAGTGAATGGCACAAATAGACCCTCACGTATTTGCTGCATAAAAAATAGTTCCTAGGATTTCCTCCATGTGGTTGAGAAGGAACCCCTATTCTATTTCATTTAGCCATAAGAGGGCATTCCAGCTTTAAGAGCCAGCCTTCTGGGGTGCGGTCTGTGAAACACTATTCTGCACTGCCATCCTCGGAAACTTCTGTGTAATTTTTGACTCTCTGCTAACCACCCTACTTTAGTTCAGGTCCTCATGCTCTCTGACTTCAAATGAACTTTTTACTCATCCTCTGCCTCCAGCTCCACCCTTAGCTTACCTGCACCCAGCCAACACAGTGACCTTTTAAAAATGCAGAACTGGCCATGCCCCTTCCCTGCTCTGAATTCTTCAGTGCCTTCTCACCACCCTCAGGATCAAATTGAAACTCCCCAGCTTGGCTCTGAAGGCCCACCTTGATCGGGAACCTGCCTCCCCCATTCACCTAATTAACCTAATTACCACGTCACCACAGATTAGAGCTTCAGCAAGATCAAAGTCCCGTGTCCCCCCCCCCCCCCCCCCCCCCCCGTTCCCCACAAAGTTTGACATGGCTTCTCCCTTCCAATCCTTTGCCCACACTGCTCCCTCTGCCGGGACTGCCCTCCCTCTCTCCATGCATTCCTTCAAAGGCTTTGCTGACGTGTCCAGTGATTCATAAAGCCCCACTGCGTCACACAGACAGAATGCATAACTCCCCTCCCTGTTTCCAAAGCACACTATAATTTTCTACGTGAGAGAACTTAACCACATACTCATATGTGTGTGTTTTATTTCTTGCACACCCTAAATTCTAGGATACCGCATAGGGCATCTGACACACAGTAGGGGTGCAAAAAAAAAAAAAAAAAGTTTGCCAACTGATTCATTCACTTATTATCCAATCACTAGGCACCAAGCACTGGGAACAAAGAGATGAATGAAATGAACATGGTTGAAAAGCAAATAGGATTTTATCCTGGGTGTTTTCTATAACCCTCTAGTGCTTCATCCTCTTTCTTACCTGAGTAATTCTTTGTACATGGTACACGGGACTCCTGATGGAGCCTAAGACAACTCAGTCTCAAATCCAGACATATCTAGAGGATGGAGAGATTGAAGGACTTAAGGTCTACTGGGGATAGATAATCCTTAGCTATTAGGGGCTGTCCTATGCACTGTAGAGTGTTTATCAGCATCTTTGACTTCTACTCCAGGTAGTACCTTCATCTTCCTTTTCCTCCACACCCAGTTTGACAACCAAAATGTCTCTAGATATTGGCAACTGTTCTCCGGTCACAAAATCACTCCTAACTGAATTATATTAATATCAAAGAATCTGTCCCCAAAACAAGATCCAGTTATCAAAAAGATGTAATTGCAAGTGCTGCCCAATGGTTAAAAGCTTATGGTTCTCAATCAAAAGCTGGTCTAGGTATGGAACAAAAATAAATCAAAGGGAAGGAGGAAGTTCTTGTTTATGTATCATGTGGCCCTTCCCAAAGCTTGTACCCCTCCCAGGCAGGCGAGGAGAGCCCCTTTAAATAGGCAGTGTGTGCACAGTGGCTCCAACCTGAAGGAAGGTTCTGTGGCCCTTTTCTGGTTTCCTAAGCAGAGTCAGACCCTGCAGCAAGGGCAACCCCAAACCCTTCTAGCTGCTTTGGGTGATTCTGCCAAGAAGCGAAATCTTGAGCCATCCAGAAAGCACTTTGCATGAATGTCTATTTTCCCTCTCCTAAACTTAAGCCCCACCCAAAGGATTAAGGTAATAAGAAAAAAGCAACTGCAAGGGGGGGGGGGGAGTGAGAGAGAGAGAGAGAGAGAGAGAGAGAGAGAGAGAGAGAGAGAGAGAAGGGGAGCGCTCTTATGGGTCTCATAAAAGATCATTGACTTATAGACTGAAGATGTATAAACTTTAGTGGGTCTAAATTACATTTTCATATAAAAGGAAACAAGTCATAAATACTGAGAGCTGCAAGAGGGAGGGAATGAAGAACAGGTGTAAAATAATATTGTGGGAGGTTTGCATGGTGGCAGATGATTATTAGACTTAGTGCAGTGTTCACTTTGTAAGCTGTGTAAATGTTGAATTACTATATTGTACGCCTGAAACTATTCTGTATACCAACTACATTCAAATAAAAATTGTTTAAAAGAAAGAAAAAGGGAGGGGCAATATTCTACATCTCTCTGGGGTGGTGCTGATGTTCTATGTTTGGATAGGGGTTTGGGTTACACCAACATATGCATTTGTCCAGTTAGCAAAGTACACTTGATATCTTCATATTTCATGTAAACTTGATCTCAAAGTTAACCTTCTATCTATAGATATTGAACTCCAGTTAATGCTCTGCATGGTAAACTATTTAAGGGGGTGGTACTGATAATGCAACTATTTTGGAATACATGAAAAATAAGATGATTGGACCCGCTGGTGTGGCTCAGTGGTTGAGCATCAACCCATTACCTGTTCAATTGCTGGTCAGGACACATGTCCGGATTTTGGGCTTGATATCCAGTGGGGGGCGGGGGTGCAGGAGGCAGCTGATGGATGTATCTCTCTCATCAATGTTTCTCTCTCTCTTCCTTTCCTTTCCTTTCTCTAAAAATCAATAAAAATATATTTAAAAAATAAGATTATTAGATTTAAGGATGGAGGGAAAGAAGAAAGGAAGGAAGGGAGGGAAAGAGGGAGGAAGGAATGGTAAATGATGGATAGATGAGTGGATGTATGAATGAATTTATGGAAGGATTAATGGATGGATGGATAGGGATGACGGATAGATATGTGATAAAGCAAATATGGGAAAATGTGAATGTAGAATCTAGGTGTTGAGTATATAATAATTTATTGCAACATTCTTTCAACCTTGCTGTATATTTGAAAATTTACACCTTTGAAAAACAACACCTTGGTCTATACACTTATAGATCTATGCATGCTATTGTACTAAGTTTTAGTTTCTTTAAAAAGAAAAAAATCATAATCTATTGTACATAGCTTTGGGGTCAGATTTAACTCTGGCCGGCCTGTGCCCTTTTCCCCTCTTGAATCTGCCTTCTCTCTCACCAGCTTGGGGTGGTGACTTATCAAGTCGGGAGTTACAGGCACAAG
Source organism: Pipistrellus kuhlii (assembly GCF_014108245.1). Lineage (NCBI taxonomy): Eukaryota > Metazoa > Chordata > Mammalia > Chiroptera > Vespertilionidae > Pipistrellus > Pipistrellus kuhlii. The sequence continues at coordinate 3,655,686 of NW_023425530.1, forward strand.
CTCTGGAGTCAGACACAGGGTGCAAATAACCACTTCAGAGATGTGCAGCTGGGGACAATGTCCTCACTTTCTGTGCATCTCAAATGGGACAACAATAGCACTTTGCAATTTGCTACTGAGGCTGCAATGAGAAGCCTCATACCCAGTGACGACTATAGGTGGCATCTAGCATACTTATCTGGTAGCACTGTGAGATGACACAGCTTCTGCAGTCACCCTTGAGGAGCCTTTCAGAGACTTCAGAAAAACAGAAGGAGGGGTGATGGGGAAAGGGTCAAGGAAATAGGTTCTTAATTTTAATTTCCCCAAGTGATTCAACCTAAGAGATAGGGATTTTAAAGGCATATCTGCTTTTCCTCACTTGAAAACTTTTTCCCCCCCTCACTGGCAAATACTGAAAGCAGACATGCCTTCTAGGGCCCTAGCTGGCTTGGCTCAGTGGTTGGAGCCTCAGCCCGGTCCATTGGTTCCATTCCTAGGCAAGAACACATACCTTGGTTGCAGGTTTGATCCCCAGCCCTGGTCTGGGTGTGTGCAGGACGCAACTGATCAACTGATATATTTGTCTCTCTCACATTAATGGTTCCCTCCCTCCCTCCTTCCCTCTTTCCTTCCCCCCTTCTTCTCTCCCTCCCTCCCTCCCTCCTCTCCTCTCCTCTCTTCTTCCCACTCTCCCTAGAAATCAATGGAAAAATATCTTTGGGTGATGATTTTTTAAAAAGAAACTTCTAGGACTCACCATGGGGTCTCCAGTCCTCAGCCCAGTGATCTATTATACATACTAAGTCGCTCTATCTATATTTTCTGAATTATGTAAAAGGTGGAGGCAAAGATGACTGAGATGTCGAGTGTGGATGACTCTGAGGGTAGAAGTCTCATATTATAAGTTGAACTGTGTGTCCCCAAAGATGTACAAGTCCTAACCCCCAGTACCTGTGCATGGGACCTTATTTGAAAATAGGATCCTTACAGATGATTAGGTTAAAATGAGGTCATTAGGGTATGCCCTAATTCAGTATGACTTGGGAAATTTAGGGATAGAGACAGACATACACAGAGGGAACATCTGGTGAAGATGAAGGCAGAGACCAGGCTGATGCATTACAAGCCAAGGAATGCCACAGATTGCCAGCAAACCAACAGAAGCCAAGGGAGAGGTGTGGGATGGGCACTTTCTCCTCCACAGCAATCAAAAGGATTCAACCCTGTCAACACATTGGTCATGGACCTCCAGCCTCCAGAACAAACAGATACCACATTTCCATTGTCAAAGCCACCAAGCCTGTGGTACTTTGTCACAGTACCCTGAGGAAACTAACACATCTGCAAACAGCAACAAGGAAGCCAGAGTGTGGCAGGAGGGGAGGAGGCAGTGACTAAATTCAAACTGACAGGTGTTTTCCAGGTGCTGTGCCAGGAATGAGGATGTGGCAGTGAAAGGAGTCTCAGTCCCTGCCCTTAGGGGCTTAGAGTGATGGAAGGAAGCAGATGATAAATAAGAATAGCACTCATGCCACTGTGGTGCCAGGTGACTTTCAAGGTGGGGATTTAATCTAATCTGGGGACTTGGTGAAACCTGGGGGTGAGGTGAAGACTTAACAGGTGAGTTAAATCGGACAAAGGGAGGGCAGAAGAGCAATTGAGGCAGATGTTTTATTCCAGGGGATAGACTCCTCGAGAGAATCTGGAGAGACAGAGGCAGAGTTTGGAAGGTGGTGGACCCAGGTGTGGCTGGCAGAATAATGGCCTCCCAAACATGTCTGTGTCCTATTCCCTGGAGCCTGTGGAAGTGACTTTAGATGGCAAAAGAATGTTGCAGTGGGACTGAGTTAAGGTTCTTCAGATGGGAGGTCACCCTGGTCTATCATGTGGCCCAATTTCATCATGAGAGTCTTCATGAGAGGGAGGCAGGAGGGCCAGGGTCAGAGAAGATGCAATGAGCGACTCGGAGGTCAGACAGAGATCTAAAGATGTTCTAGTGCTGGTTTTGAGGACAGATGTGGAGCTATGAGCTAAGCAATGTGCCAATTAGCTAGAAGCTGGAAAAGGCAAGGAACAGATATGAAACTCATACACCAGGGGACCAGTCAGTAGAGATTTCACAGGGGGGCACTGAACTCTGCACAGACAACACAGAGGGATGTGAACATCCAGGCTCCAAGAAATGTTTGCTGAATGACAATGCGAATAGAAAAACCACTGGCTTTATCAAAGGTTCCCACACCTCCTCTTTGGATTTAATTACTTTGCAAGAGTAATTCACAGTACTAAGAGGAAGATTTTACTTACTAGATTACAGGTTAATATAATATTCTTTACTATGGAAGAGCTGCACAGGGCAAGACATGGGGAAGGAAAGCAAGCTTCCATGTGCTCCATGCTCACTCACCATCCATGCAACACCTCCACTGTTCACCAACCTGGAAGCTCTCAAACCCGAGTTTCAACCCTGGGACTGTAGATGACAACTGAATATCTTATAAATCATAATATTACACTCTTATACCCACATCATCTAGATGAGGATGCTGAGGGTCAACAGGTTAAGCAAATATCTAGTGTGTCCGCAGCTGGGATTCAGAAGAGCTGGAACTCAAATCCAAATCTGGTGCCACACAACCTGAATAGACATTATTCCAAAGAAGACTTACAAATGGATAGGAGGTACATGAAAAGGTGTTTGACATCATTAATTATGAGGGAAATGCAAGTCAAAATCACAATGAGATATTACCTCACACCTGTCAGAACGGCTACTATAAAAGACAAGAGATAACAAGTATTGACGAGAATGTAGAGAAAAAGAGAATTCTTGTGCAGTGTTGGTGGGAATATAAATTGGTGCAGCCAATAGGAAAAACCAGTATGGAGTTTCCTCAAAAATTTTAAAGTAGAATTACCATATAACCCAGTTATCCCACTATGGGGTATATATTCAAAGGAAATAAAGTGAGTATTTTTTTAAACTGTTGATACTATTTCCAGGTCATGCCCAACTGTATTAGCCTTCATTAAAGAGAAAGAAAATGATGTAACTGAAAGCCCGCTCTCCTGGAATTTGGAGAAGCAAGGAAGAAGGTCAATGTTGTTGGCGGTTTCATTTTTTAATTTGAAAGAGGTACCTTACATCTCTGATGAGAACTTTAAAAAGTTATGTCACATGTAAATGAAAGAAAGAATCCAAAATGATTTCTATAATTGCATCTATGTAAAAACATTCATTAAAAAATTTACAAAATAAGTAAACAAACAAGACAATCACAAATACACAAGAGATGTAAATGCTCACAAAAAAGTCAATATCAAAAGTAATAGCAGTTGAATACCTTTGGATGTGTGATTATGATTCCTTCCCCCCCACCCCCACACTTTTAGTTTTAGTTACATAAACTCCTTAAAGGGTAGGGAATGCCAGGTATTCCTCAATGCCTGGTGTTCTTCTGGAGCTCAGTACCCAAATGAACAAGGGAGATGCTTTTAGCCTTGTTTGTTTGAACCAAGATCTCTAGTCCATGCGTGAAGAAAAAGTCAGAATGAAACTGTGACGCCCTACAACTTAGACCACACACTTTCTCTAGCTTCTAAGGCCCTGCAAGGGTTGACTCCATTTCATATCATGTCCCTCTCCTCTGGCTCTCTCCACTTCAGTCACACTGGTCATTTCTAAAGTTCTCATGCAATGTCCTGCTTCTCAGCAACCAATACAGAGTTTTGCACTGGTTACACGCACTGCCTGTGTATCTTTCAGATTCAGCCTGTGAATGGTAGGACTCAGGTGTCCCCTTCCTGATCCACCATTGGAAACACCTCCTTAATACTGATCCCTTCTCTCTATATGTCTCATTGCAATGACTAACCACACACAAACTTTGTGATGGTTTGATTAGTATTTCCTCCAGAATCTAAGCTCCCTGAAGCCAAGCCTTACTCCCTATCTGAGCCCAATATCCCATACTGGGAACAACGTAGGTGCTCAGTAAATATTAACTGTATATATGTACTATGTAAAGATACTTAGGTAACACCAGGAATTGCACTAAGTGATTTAAAAGTATAAACTTACTTAATAACTGAGAAGCAATTCCATAAACTCCATACTAAATGCCATCCAATGGTAGCCAATAGCCTCAGGTATACAGTTAAAGGGTAGCCAGTGCAACAACAACAACAACAAAACACGCTGACATTTTTATTTTATAATTTTCAGTTTATTTGTCTACCCTGAGAAAGAAAATATCTGTTAAAAAAGGCTCCTGGTGGCTGATTGGGCTCAAATTTATAAACAGAGCCTAGCAGCCATTGCTAAGCAGGGGCCTCTCACACCATGTGCGCTTCAGGGAGAAGCCTGAACCAAACTGTTTGTAGCCTACACCAAACTGCCTGACTCCTGCTACCTGCCTGTACTGTGTTCCTGCTGCCAAGCTAACCCTTTTCAAGGAGTCCTGGAATATTTCAACCAACAGGTTCATCCCATCAGAGCTGTGAAGCCATATCCTCATTAGCATATTCACCAACCAATCAAAGTGGCTCCATTCTGTACAATCAGAAGGGTGCTTTTTGGACCAAAATTGGAGCATTCAAGTCCTCAGGGCATGAGAACAGACCAATCAGAGACAAAGAACAGGGAATTCTCTCTGGAGTCAGCTCCTCACTGAAGACTGCATTTCCCCAGCTGGAGCTATACCACCAAAGCTTCTTGCCAGATCAGACTGGAGCTGTCTTGGGCCAGAGTGGAGCAGCAGGAGCAGAGCACACATATGTAATACCTTAATCAATGAAGAAATTATTATTATTTTTTTTAAAAAGCTGTCTGGCAGGAGAGGGGCTGAGCTGCAACACCAAGGCCGCCTCACCCCAGGGCCACCTCACAGTTGTGCTGATTATAATTCAGCTGAAACATTATCGCGCTGTCTCATAGCCGTGCTGTTCTACAGTCAACCAGTATCATAATTGAGCTGTTTTCACTGATAAAGTCTCCCTCTTCACTGCACACCTCAAATTAGTGACTCCTACAGACACTGAATTAGCTCCAAAGATCATCAGTTAAATTTAATATATTTAAATTTAAAAACTTTTCCTTGATTCAGTTATTAAAAAACTTTTAAGTTTGTTTGGGACAACTTGGGTATGTAATCTACTCTTTCAACTGTAAGACTAAGTATTTCCAACAAAAATGTGAGTACTCTAAATTGAGATGTACTGTAAGTCTAAAATATGCACCTGATTTTAAATTTCAAGATAATATTTGATACCAATATCAAAATAATATTTATCAAGTTTAAATATAATAATTTGGATAAATGTATGAGATAAAACATCTTGTTAAAGTTAATTTCATAGTATGTTCAGGCTGTTCTAATGAAATATCACATTTAAACAACAGAAATTATTTTTCTCTTAGTTCTAGAAGCTGAAAGTGTGAGGGGCCTCTTCCAGCTCACAGACTTCTCATACCTTAATGTAGTGGAAGGCGCCAGGTCTCTTTTACAAAGGAATTAATCTCATCAAGAGTGACCGCCAATGACCTAATTACTTCCCAAAGCTCCCAGCTCCTAATACTATCACACTGGATAGAATTTCAACTATGAATTTAGGGACTTGGGGGACACATATATACAGACCATTGCACAGGTTTATTTATACTTTTCTTTAAATAGGGCTATTAGAAAAAATTAAATTTACACATGTGGATCACATTATATTTCCTTTGGGCAGTGGGGGTGGGAGGTACTAAAATCACCCTCATTTTATAGAGGAGCAAATTGAGGCACAGAGAAGTTAAGTCAGAAGCCCAGTGTAACACAGCCAGTGAGTAACATAGTTGGAATTTGAATCCAGAATATACGGCTCCGCTCCCCATTCAGTGCACTTAGCCACTGTCATGGCCCAATATCTCTCATACATTAGTGAGGGAAGTCTGTGGGAGGGGGATATCTAAGATCAGCGATCCCCTCATGCACCCCTGGAGAGAGCCCTTGCACCAAGATTGTCTTCCCTGGGCAGAGAGAGCTAAGAGTTCAGCAACAAGGTTGTCCCTCCCTACAGACTCCTACCCAAGGACAGATCTCTGTCTTCCTCCCTGGAGCCCTGTCACACAGTAAAAAGGAAATATTTGTGAGCATCAAGTGGAAGAAAAAGTGAAGTGTGGAACAAAACACAATTGTGTTTCTGGATGGTTGGGTTTAAAGCAAACAAAATTCTCTCCCTCTTTCTCTCTGAGTGTGACTGGCCCTAGGGACAGAGCCTAGGCCACCACCCAGCTTCCAGGGACACCTGTCCCATGCAGAAGGGTCTTCAGCTGGTCAGAGTCTCTGGGACTGAAGACTTTTCTGTGACTTCAGGGCCATCTCTCAGGAAAAATACAGAAGAGGAATGCCAGCACTTTTCTTTGCCTCTAGAGATTTTCTATTTAAAACCACACCCACCTGTCATGAAATTGACATTCGGTCAGAGATTTTCACTCCCAGAATTATTCACCCTTCACCTGTAACACACTCCCAGATGCATCACCTCACAGTCCTCACCCCGCACTGGTATGCTACCTCAGGGTCACAGGATCTTCACAGAAAACAACAGGATCTTCACAGACACCCACTGCCCATGCCTACCCACTTAGAAACATATCGCCACTGTTATTGTCTCACCAAGTGCACCCTTTTCAAAAGAATCCACAACCAGAAACAGACCTGTAGGCCTCCTCTGCAAGTATAATACCTCCCCCACACACCACAAATCACCCCAATCTATAACAGTGTAACATACTTAAGGAGGGATGGTGAAAAGGTAAGGAAGAATAAGAGGTACAAACTTCTAGTTATCCTTCCTATATAGTAAAAGTCTAGGTGGCATCATGCTTTCACACTCTTGCATGATGTCATCACAAGATGGCCATCCTCATGTCATCACAAGATAGCCGCCACAAGATGGTTGTAGGGGAGGGAAGCTGGGGGTGAACAGGCCAGTAGGAGAGCAGTTAGGTGTCAATCAGGCTAGCTGGGGAGCTGTTAGGGGGCGATTGGGCTGGTAGGCAGAAGAAAGTTAGGGACAATCAGGCAGGCAGGCATGCAGACCGAGTGGTTAGGAGCCAGCAGTCCCAGATTGTGAGAGGGATGTCCCAGATTGAAGATGGCTGAGGGATACCCACCTCCCCTCGTGCACAGGGCCTCCAGCAAATTATAAAGAAGCCATGGCATGTAAAGTACAGCACAGAGAATATAATCAATAATATCATAATACTTTTGTGTGGTGTCAAATGGCTACTACTTTATTGTGTCCACATCATAAGGTATACAAATGTGGAAGCTCTACATTGCACACTTGAAACTAATATATTGTGTATCAACTATAATTTAAAAATGAATTCAGTTATTTCAGAGCATATGCATTTAGAAGCCCCTATAATTTCATTCCCAAAGACAATCAATAATTAGTGCTAATAATTCCCATGTAAATTTTGCTACGTTTTGCTCTATATGCTCCCTAATAGATGCTTATAAAAATGAAAAAGAAAATAACAACAACCAAATGTGTGGATATTGGATTTTTGTACTCAAAAAATCCAATTGTAAAAAGACAGAGATAATGGAGGCATTTTAATACAGACTGGGTTCCAGATGATATTAAGGAAGCATCATTAATTTTGTGAAGTGCGATGGTGGCAAGAACCGGAAGGTTCTCCAGATGGCTACTAATCCTTCCTGCCATAAAGATTTTGAATTAAAGCTGGGCTCAGCCATGTGACTTGTTTGACCAATTTAGAATGTGGCAGAAATGACACTGTGTGACTTCTGAAGCTGAACCTTAAGACTTCTGCAGCTTCTATTTATGTGGGCTAAATGCATCTCCTAGGAACCCATCACCAAGCTGTGAGAAGCCAAGCCATGGAAAAGAGAATCAAGATGCTCTTGTCAACATCCCTGCTGATAGCCAGCACCAGCCTCCACCCAGGGGAGAAAACCACTTTGAAGGTCCGGTCCAGTCAAACCTTCAGGTGACTGCAGCCTCAGCCCACACTATGTGGACAGAACTTTTCACCACAACCCAGTCAAATCATGGAACTGTGAGATGTTAGATGGCTGCAGTTCTAAACTGCCATGTGTTGTTTTGTTTTGAATAGTAGTGATGTTAAGCAAAAATAAGTTTTCTGTAGGTACTGTTGGTGGGAATATAAATTCATATGGCCATTATATGGAAAGCAGTATGGAGGTTCCTCAAAAATTATAAATAGAACTGCCATATGAATTCTGGGTATTTATATGAAGAAAATGATATCACTCTCTGGAAGGGATATCTGTATCCCATGTTCATTGAAACATTCACAATAGCCAAGATATGGGAACAGCCTAAGTGTCCTTAATTATTAGATCACTTCATATATTATATAAATGTTTACTATACTAAGCACCTGGAACTAAGCCTATATAATAAAAGTCTAATATGCTAAGTGTCCGGTCATCCATTTAACTAATCAAAATGTAATATGCTAATGATATGCTAAGGCGACTCAACTGCTCGTGTGACATGCACTGACCATCAGGGGACAGATGCTCTGACCGGTAGGTTAGCTTACTGCTGGGGTCCGGCTGATTGGGACTGAACGAGATAAGCCAGACATGCCCTGAAACCCTCCCTCGATCCCTCCCTCCCATCGGCCCCACCTGTGCACAAATTTGTTCACTGGGCCTCTAGTCTGGAATAATAAAAGCATAATATGCAAATTGACCAAATGTCTGAACAGCAGAACGACCATTATGCTATAACACTCACTGGTGCCAGGCCAGCCAAGGCAGATGTGATAAGATTGGTAGGGGGGTCCTGCCATCTCCCCACGACAGCCCCGTAGAGGGAGGCCCAGACCACCAGTTGGCAGGGCAATAAATCAAGGGGAAAGAAGGGGTGTGGCAGCAGACACAGGCAGCACCAGGCCAAGGTGGTTGCTGGCAGCATGGGGAGCCTGGGTGCCGGCAGCCAAAGGGAAGCCGGTGCCAGCAGTGGGGGTAAGGAAGGGCTATTCTTGCACGAATTTTGTGCATCAGGTCTCTAGTATAAAATAATATGCAATGGCAAATAAAGAAGATCTGGTACAAGATGGCCAAAATACATATGAAAGGATGCTCAACATTATTAATCCTCAGAAAATACAAATTAATACCACAATGAGATATCACTACACCTGGTAATAATGGGTGTATTATCAATAAATCACAAACAAGTGCTGGTGAGGATATGGAAAAAGGAACCCTCCTGAACTATTGATGGGAATGTAAAATGATGCAGCCACTGTGGGAAACAGTGTGAGGCTTTCTCAAAAGATTGAAAATAGAACTATATATGACCCAATTTCACTTCTGGGAATTTATCTGAAGAAAACCAAAACACTAAATGAGAAAGATATATGCACCCTTATGTTCACTTTTAGCATCCTATCTAATAAAGAGGGAATATGCTAATTGACCCTCACGCAGTCTAAAAGATGGTGGCACCCACAGCCAATAAGGAAGGAATATCCTAATTGACTGCCACACCCTCAAATATGGCAGTGCCCAAGCCCCACCGGGGCAGCAGGAGCACAGCAAGGCCTGGCATACCACTCCGCGCACCTGCCTCTGGAATTCCCCAGTCCCCTCAGCCCCCAGCCACCCAGGGCTGGCACAAGGTGCAGGTAAGCCTCGGGTGGTGGCTGCTCACCTGCCCAGGGCCAGCCTGAGGTGCAGGCAAGCCTCTGATGGTGGATGCCCAGTCACCCATGGCCACCCGAGGCTCAGGTAACCAGGGCCGCCTGAAGCTTGCGCTGCTGGCAGTGGCAGCAGCAGTGTGATAGGGCATCACCTTCCCCTGCTTGCCTCCTGCCATTGAGGGCTCACAGACTGTGAGAGGAGGCAGGCGGGGCTGAGGGGACCCCCCCCCCCCCCCATCCAGTGCATGAATTTTCATGCACAGGGCCTCTGGTCCTATATAATAAAAGGCTAATATGCAAGTCAACCGGATGGCAGAATGACTGGTTGCTACGATGCACGCTGACCACCAGGGGACAGATGCTCAATGCAGGAGCTGCTCCCACTGGGGAAGTGCCACTCAGCCAGAAGCCCTTATCCCTCGATGGCTCCCAAACTGCAAAAGGATCCAGGCCAGGCTGAGGGGACCCCCCCTCCCTCGCCCAAGTGCATGAATTTTGTGCACTGGGCCTCTAGTATGTATATATGTATCTTATATAATAAAGAGGTAATATGTAAACTGACCATCACTCCAACACATAAGATGGCTGCCACAAGATGGCCAGCAGGGGAAGGCAGTTGTGGATGAACAGGCAAGCAGGGGAGAGCAGTTGGGGGGTGGGGGGGAGAGACCCAGGCCTGCAAGGGAGGGGCAATTTGGGGGAACCAGGCCCACAGGGGAGGATAGATGGGGGGCGGGGGGGCCAGACCTGTAGGGGAAGGTAGTTGTGGGAAACCAGGCCTGCAGAGAAGGGCAGTTGGGGGCAACCAAGCCTGCAGGGGAGGGCAGTTGGGGGGAAGCAGACCTGCAGAGGAGGGCAGCTGGAGGTGACCAGGCCAGCAGGGGAGCAGTTAGGCGTGGATCAGGCTGGCAGGGGAGTGGTCAGGGGGTAATCAGGCTGGCAGGCAGAAGCAGTTAGGGGCAATTAGGCAGGCAGGCAGATGAGTGGTTTGGAGCCATCAGTCCTGGATTGTGAGAGAGATGTCTGGCTCCCGTTTAGGCCCAATCCCATTGTGGCTGAGGGACACCTCTCTGCACCAATTTCATGCACTGGGCCTCTAGTATATGAATATGAATATTATTCAGCCATTAAAAAAAGAAGAACACGGATAGACTTGAGGACATTATGCTAAGTGGAATAATTCAGACAGAGAAAACAAATGCCATATGATCTCACCTATATGAAGAATCTTAAAAAACAAACTCAACAGTTACAGAAAACAGGTGGTGCTTGCCAGAGGTAGGGGATGGCCAGTGGGTCAAAAGATACTAACTTCCAGTTATAAAATAAATAAGTCCTAGGGATGTATAGTTAATAATATAGTTTTGTATACTTAAACATTGCTAAGAAACTGAAGTTAAAGTTCTCATCCCTTTGTAAGTACATGTGATTAGGGGTATTAACTACACTTATTGTGGTAATCATTCTACAATATATTTGAATATCAAATCTTTATGTTGTACATCTGAAACTCACATAGTTATATGTCAATTATATCTCAATTAAAATATTTTTTAAAAAGCAAGTTCTTACTCTCAAATGTATTCACAGACATTCAGTCCCCTCAACCTAAACACACTTTTCCAACAGATCATCTACCTAGGCCCTCACAGCTCCCTGAACATAGGCCAACAAATATGTAACAACAGAAACTGACCCCATATATTGAAAGTCCTATAGGAAAACAGCAGCACCACTCACCAACTGACCTGCCCACAAGGACACACAGAATTGTATATATTGACACACAACAATACACAGACCATAACTACACACAGATGCTTTAAACAGTGCCTGGAACACAGTAAGCATTCAATTCATGTTTGTTAGATGAATGAGTAAATGATCTCTGGGTAGGACTTCAGAGGTATCAGAACACTGTCTGTCTACACCCTTGGTCTTATGTATATTTGTTTCCTCATTAAGGCCTATATCAGTAATTTTTTACTTATGTGCCATTTTTAACTTATTTAACCAGAGGTATTAACCTCTTATTACCACCAGACATAACACCTTCCCCCACTTGTTCGTTGGCTTCCTTTGAAACATCAACTCCAGGAAGTCAAAGGCAATGCCCATTTTGCTCATCACTGCATCCCCAGTATGTATCACACAGCAGATACTCAGAAAATGTTTGTGACATGAATACATGAAAAAGAGCTTCTGCTCAAATCCTTTTCTCCTGTTCTCTCTCACTCCCCTCCTTTTAACCAGCCCCAAATGTTCTCCCTACTCCTCCTTCCTTTGAAAAACCCCCATCTTCCTGCTAAAGAGGGGTGTGGCCCCCTGGACCTAAACCCCCAAACCTCAACCCTGTCATATACTGGCAGTGTTTCCTTAGGCAACTTGTTTAATCCTTCTGAGCCTTAGTTTCCTCATCCAAAAAACATATACAAATAGAAATTCTGATTTCACACCATGTTGAGAGGATTAAGTAGGATTAATTTTTAATGAAGAGCTCTCAGCACAGTGATTGTCACAGAGTAAAAATCAAGAAAATGGTGGAATGAGCTTTTGCAATAATTGTTATCTAAACATGACTAGTAATCATAATACTCTACATCAGAGTGGGGAAAGTCTGGCCCGAGGCCTGTATAAAGCCCACAGAATCATTTGATCTGGCCCTGTCAAAGCATTAGGGGTGACTTAATTAAATGTTTGACCAAATAAATACAGCAGGCTAATTTTTAAGTTGATAATTTTGTATGTCCCAAGAATGATATAACAAATATCCACAATATATTCTTCCCTTGGTAGAAAAAAGGTTCCCCACCCCTGTTTTATATAATCAGTAATAATAGCTTTATTGACTTTCAGTCACTTCTTTCCACATTACAAGTAATCAATTGACAATGGATGAATGGGCTTTGGTGGGGGGAGATCGTGGGTCCCTGTGAGACCTAGATATTACACACAATTCAGAAGACTAAAGGTTCCTTTCATAATTCCTCCACCCACAACACTTTGCCATAAGGTTTTTCCAACCACAGAAAGTTGTTTCTATTTTCTCAAGTGTCATACGATTTCTTAGGCACCAGGGACCGTACCTCCTTCAAAAGTTTTGTAAAATAGGCTCTTCATATCCTAAGCCCTAAGGTAACGTTTACCTGTCTCTCTTCACCTAGTCCCCTGAAATTGAGGCTGGTCTTGTTACCAAAGATAACAAACAGATTAAGCAGTTCCCTGGTGCAGCCAGGCCAGAAATAAGGCATTGAGATGCAATCCTTAACCACCTGTATGGGCTTCTCTGAGCCTCAGTTTCTTTATCTGTAAAATGGATATGACAACAATAAAACCCCCTCAAAAGGCTTTCTTTATTATTATTTTTAATAAGGATTCCTTGAGAAAGACCATGGATGATGGTCCCAGTAAATAGTTGGTGCTCAAAGAACTTGGGCTGCTATTTTCACTGGCATGAGCTTATAGGAGCCTATCCCAGATCAGATGCTTTTTAGAGGCTTTCCCTAAATGAGGCCTCAAATCCTCTGTCTGTTACTCAAAATCTGGGTGGCCCCCACCCATCCTTCTAGCTTTATTTTTCACCCCTCACTGCTGCATCCCTCCCTTCCACATACTCTGCACTCCAGCAAAACCGGTCAATGCATCACAAGTCACATACACCTGGTGACAGATACCAAAACTTTTGCTGATGCTTCCACTTCAAGACAGTAGAGTGGAGAGGCATAGGCATCAGACACAACAACCTGGAATCTATCCCAGTTACACGTTCTTTTTTTTTCTTTAAAGAGAGAGAAACATCAATGAGAGAGAGAAACATCGGCTGCCTCACACACCCCCCCCACTGGGGATGGAGCCCACAAGCTGGAATTAAACCAGAGACAGGTACATGGGATGGCACTCAATCACCTGAGCCATACCGGTCAGGGCCCAATTTCACCTCTTGAATGCTGTTGTCTTTTAGCAAACAACAAAACTTCTCTGAGCACCTAGGGTAGCTCAAACTTCGAACTTTTTAAAAGAAATTGGAAACCTAGAAACTTTATGAACTATAAAGTAAGTTTTAACATATGACAAGAAATGCAAATATTTTAAGACACTATAGAGCAAAACAAACACATCCTAGGGCCTGAGTCAAACCCTAGGCCATTATTTGAAAACTTTTCATTTAAACCAATGGTTCTCAATCCTAGCTATGAATTAAAATCTGCAGAAGCTTTTTTTTTTTTTTAAGGTAACTACAAATTTCAGGTGGAATAGTGACATAGGATTGTTTTCAAAGCTTGCAGGGCATTCAGATATGCAATCAGGCTTGAGAACCACTGATTTAAATATGTTGGACCTTCATCCAATAAATATTTGTTGTTTGTTGACTGGACTAAGAAAAATAAAATTTTGAAAATCCAGGGGTGTGATTCCATGGAAATAAAGCATTCTACTATATCACATCCTCCTGTCTGAGGCTCAGAAAATTCCTTTTCTCAAGGTATCACAAAAACTCCACCCCCAGCAGCCACCAGGGGAGTTGAGCCCCCCTCATGAACTATAAAGTAAGTTTTAACATATGACAAGAAATGCAAATATTTTAAGACACTATAGAGCAAAACAAACACATCCTAGGGCCTGAGTCAAACCCTAGGCCATTATTTGAAAACTTTTCATTTAAACCAATGGTTCTCAATCCTAACTATGAATTAAAATCTGCAGAAGCTTTTTTTTTTTTTAAGGTAACTACAAATTTCAGGTGGAATAGTGACATAGGATTGTTTTCAAAGCTTGCAGGGAATTCAGATATGCAATCAGGCTTGAGAACCACTGATTTAAATATGTTCATGTGCCATAATTTGCAACAGCAACAAACATGTTCATGTGCCATAATTTGCAACAGCAACAAACATGACACTTTATAAATGGGACAGAAATGCAGGCAAACTGGCACTTCAATTCATCCCCCCATTATCATCTCCCCCTCTCTTCCTCTTCTTCCCATCTCCCCTTCCCTTTTTTCTTCTTCTCTCTCCATCCTTTCTACCCTCTTTTTATTCTCTTTCTTCTCCCTTGTCTGCACTTCCTGCCATTCTCTTCTCCCCTACCTCTCATTAACCCTGACCCTCTCTCCTCTTCTCTCCCGCTCTCTTTTCCCCCCTCATTCTGCCTCTGACTCTCTCTCTCCTTTTAAATCTTTCACTCCTCATCCTTGTCACCCTAAAGAGTGGAGAAGCAAGAGAAGAAAAACAAACCAAGCTGTTATTTACTCCGTTCTTTTCTCTCTCCCTTTTCACTGACATTTGAGCCCTGAAGCACCCAGGGGCCGGAAGTATATAAATGAATTCTTGGCAGGCCTTGTAAAGGCTTGAGCTGAGCAATTCTGACACTCTTTTATTTTAACCAAACAGGACTGGTCAGGAGGTTCACCGGGCTGGAGAAAGCTTCCAGATACTTTCCTGCAGCAAGACCACAAGAGCAGCCCTGAGGAAAAACAATAAAACTATGTTGTCAGGGGTGGGGAACGGGAAGGAGGGTGGTTGCCCTGAAGGAAGCATCATTTTTTCCTTCAAAAATTGGAGGGAAGAAAAATGTGAGCTGGAACAAACAGAAATTTAAGATAGTTATTTTCTGGCTTTGTGCCAAGGGCTGCTCTTGCGGGGCTGCTGAGAGCGGAATCAGCTGGGACACCTTTAACATGAAACTCTGTTTTCAAGATTCCAATGCCTCAAAGACAGACAAGACCATATTTACCTACATAATTTCTTTTTTATTTGACATCTGAGCTATCAAGTGGGGAGCTTGGAGGCTGCAAGCATAAATCAGAAAGCCCTGGACAGAACAGTCCCCCTGGTCCTGTCCTCTAGCCAGGCCCTCTGGTTTTGATATGAGTCTTGTCCAGAGCTCAGAAAGGGCTTGGTACTGCCCTTTTCTGCCAAAAACCTACCATTCATCTGCACATTTAGCCAGTAAATATAACCTGGGTGTCTAATATAGGCTACATTCTATGCTAGAAGTTTATGATTATATAATTATGACTATAAACACTCATAGATTGCCTCTTCTGTGTCCCCTATGTGTTCTACAAGTTATTTAATCTTTCTTGAAACCCTCCTATTTCTCCCTTATTATAGAGAAAGATACAGAGGCTTGGAGAGGCTCCCAAGTCACACAGCCTCACTGGGATCTGTACCTGAGCTGTCTGGCCCCACACAGGTGCTCTTTCCTACCTTGCACCTCATCACTCTCACTAAACAGACAATCTAGTGATGGAAATACAATCATTAAACAAGCAGGGTAATTTCAGACATCGAAAAAGTATGAAGATTTTAACATAGGGTATTTCCTGTTATTTTTTGACAGGTTATACCAGCCTTGGGAGGGCTACAGAGAGAACACTCAGGCAGAGCAAACAGCAAGTGCAACAGCCCTGTGGCCCAAGCCTCTCCAGAAACAGCAGAGATCAGCGTCGCTGGAGAAAAGAACCAAGAGGCAAGAGAGAAGAATGGAATAGTTTTATGCTAAGGGAGAAGTTAGGACAGGAGCCTGGGAGCATAAGTACCGTAATATGTGAGAGACAGTTTTAGAAGCATTTTGGGTCTCTATCCTTGCTCCAATTACCGTAACTCCAGACTCATAACATTCTTGCTTCTGTAAGATCTAATCCCTGTGAATTCTTTGCAGTCCCCTGAATGACCACAAGGCAAACCACCTCCAATCCTCTTCTCTCTGCTCCCATATTTACCCTCCTAGGACTTTACATCCTGGACTTGTCTATGTCAAGACAGTAAAAATAAAAAACAAGAGGCTTCGGTCTCCCTGTGTCCCAGATTCTATGGGAAGGTAGTAGCTCAACTTTAGTGGGTGCCATGCTCCAAATTGCAAAACCACCTCCTGCTATGAAGCTATGAGAAATTTGATTTCCTGGGGGAAAAAGGCCCAGTAGCTAAACAGATGGTCACCTCAACTCCCAAGGTGAATCTTAAATGACCTGTGTGTCATCAAGTCCTCTTATTATTATTTATCTCGAAAACATGTATGTACAGCGGCCACCCCTTATCTATCAGAAATATATTCCAAAACACTCAGTAGATGCCTGAAACTATGGATATCACTGAATTTATATATATATATATATATATATATATATATATATATATATATATATATATATATATATTTGTCCCATATTTACATACCTATAATAAACTTTAATTTATAAATTAGACACAGTATGAGATTAACAGCAATAACTAATTATAATAATATATAATAAAAGCCTAATATGCAAATTATCTCCTTGACTGAAAGTTTGACCAGAAGTTCAACTGCTCGCTATGACATGTGCTGACCACAAGGGGGCGGTGAAAAACATGGCAGGCATAGGCAACACAGCACTGGCAGCAGGCAGCAGTGGAGGCACTGCTGGCCCCAACAGGGCCCAATGAGAACAGGACCATGGTGGGATGGTGGAGCAGGTGAGTGGTGTCAGGCCAAGGGGGTTTGGGCCCCATCACCCCACCAATCACCCCACAGATGGTGACCAGAGGTGGTGGTGGGGGTGGGGCTGCTGCCAGGTTTCCAGGCACTGAGGGAGCAGGGTAGGGCCCAATGACTCAGTCAGAGGGGGTGCATGGGGGTCCAGAGATCCATGTGCTTCTCAGGGCCCAGAGGTCAGATGGGACCTGCCCTTCCATGCCAGACACTCGTGCTTTGATCACCAGCCATGCCTAGGGGCTGCACCCATGCACAAATTTTGTGTACCAGGCCTCTAGTATCCCCCCCTTTCCTCTCTCTCTCTCTCTCTCTCTCTCTCTCTCTCTCTCTCTCCAGGCCTCTAGTATCCCCCCCTTTCCTCTCTCTCTCTCTCTCTCTCTCTCTCTCTCTCTCTCTCTATATATATATATATATATATATATATATATCCTATCTAATAAAGAGGGAATATGCTAATTTACCATCACTCCATCACAAAGATGGCTGCACCCACAGCTGAGGCCAAGTTCCCATAAGGAGCCTTAATGAGCAATCAGCAGGGACCTCCCCCCCCCCCCCCCCCCCCCCCCCCCCGTGGAGCTTGACAGGGGACCTCAGGCCACGCCCCCTGTCCTGGTACCAGGCTGGAGGCTTGATGGGGATCTCAAGGTGCATTTCCTGTCCTGATGCTGGGCTAGGGGACCTCAAGCTGCAACCACAGGCCCAGCGCCAGGCTAGGGGACCTCTGGCCACACCCCCAAGGGTGTGGCTTGACAGGGGACTTCAGGCTATGCCCCCCACCCCAGCACCAGGCTGGGGACCTCAGGCTGCACCCCTCACCCCAGCACTAGGCCAGGGACCTTAAGGTGCACCCCTAGTGCTGGGTCGGGGGAACTCGGGCCCTGCCCCCTGCCCCCTTGATGGGGAACCTGAGGCTGGTTAGGCTTGGTGCAGGACCTGAAGCTGTGCTCCCCTCTCAGTGCTGGTCCTGGGGACCTAAAGCTGCACACTCTCCCTCCCCCCAGCCCCCCTGCTTGGCAGGGCTTAATGAAGGACCTCAGACCATGCCTCCCTCCCCCCTCCCTGGTCTGGGCTGGAGAAACTCAGGCCACACCCCCTGTCCTGATGCCAGGCCAGGGGACCTAAGGCTACGCCCCCTGCCCAATCTTGAGGCACATGTGGGTGGGTGGGGACTTGACTCTGAGTCCTGTGGTACACCCCAGACTCTGACAGGAGGAAGATTTTCATATACATTTTACTAATTTTCTTTCATCTCTGACACTTCTATTATAGAGAAAGGGCAAATAGCAATATTAAATTATTTCCTCTAATTAATCTCCTTTTAATCTGCAAAAATTTTGTGCACCAGGGCACTAGTATTTATATAAAAGCCTAAGTGACCGTTAAGACTGGATGACCGGAAGACTGGCTGGTAGCTATGACATGCACTGACCACCAGGAGCAGACACTCAACTTCTCGTGGTCCCTCCCACAGCCAGCCAACTTCCCACAGTCCCTCTCCACTGGCCAGTTGGCCCCGATTGGAGTTGGGGGAGACAACCCTGATCGCCAGCCAGGCTGAGGGACAGGGACCCCATCTGTGCACGAATTCATGTACTGATCCTCTAGTATATGTAATGTGGTCTCTCTCTCTCTCAAAATGACTATTGTCCTGTACTCACCCCTCTTCTTGTGATGATGTGAGATGATACAATGCCTACATGATGAGATGAAGTGAAGCGAATGATGTAGATAGGCACTGTGACGTAGCATTAAGCTACCACTGATCTGACCATATGTAACAAGCACTTTACAACTTCTCTCTGGCATATCTGAAATTGCCAACATCACTACTCTTGTGTTGTGGGACCACTAGTAAGTAAAATGAGGTTTACTTGAGGACAAGCACGGTGATACCATGACAGGTGATCTGGTCACCAAGATGGTTACTAAGACTAATAAATGGAGAGCATCTACAGTGAGAGGCACTAATAAGTCCCTGAACACAGACTGGGACATCATGAGATGTCAACCCACTACTCAGAATGAGATATTAATTTCTGGACTATTACATAAAATATTTTCAGACTGCAGTTGACTGCAAATAACCAAAACTGTGGAAAGTGAAACCAAGAATTAGGGGGGACTAATGGGTTGCATGTGCTTGGCTTTATAAAAGTGAGATTTATCTGCCTGAGATAAACTTTGGTTTAATGGTTTTTCATTATATTTCTTCAACACTGTCATGTCATTTCCTGTTTTTGTTTTTTCTGGTTTACACAGCCAGTGTAGGAATCCCAGAAAGCCAGAGACAGTGCAGGTTGTTCTTATAACTGATTACATAGTGGGCTCTGCCATCAATTCTGAGTTCAAATCCTATGTGGTTCTGGACAAGGCATTCAACCTCTCTATCCCCAAGTATCCCCTGCAGTAAGTTAGGATTAGGTATGACAGCACCTATTTCACAGAGTCACAGCCAGGATTAATGGGGTGAAAGTCATAGCACAAATATCAGCAGAAAGCAAGTAATTTTAGTCAATAACCACCATTGTTTTAGGATCACTCACACTTACTGGGCTAGTTCCATGTCAAACCCCAACATTAATATCAACGGAATGATGTTCACATCCCAATATATGCTAGCATTTAGTTTTGACCCTGTGGCAGGCACTGGGATAAATCCCTTTTATCTTTTAAAATTGTGATAAAATATACCTACAATAAAATTTGCCAACTTAACCCTTTCTAAGTATACAGCTCAGTGGCATTAAGTACATTCATATTGTTGTGCAACCATCACCACTGTCCAAGCTCCCTGTGCTATCATGCTGCCTCTGTCTAAGCCTGCAGAAAAAATGTGGTTTCCATATGTAAAAAAAAAAATGTGGTTTCCTCTGAGCACTGCACTCACAGAAAAGGCTCCATCCATGCCCTCACCCCACCAGTATGTGCCCTTCCCACTTCCTAACAGTAATGGTCACTGCTCACTGGCCTGTCATGCCATACATTATCTTCATGATGCCCTGCAATCTGAGTGCTGTTGTTATCTTATCCATTTTGCAGATGGGAAAACTGAGATTTAGAAAGGCCAAGTCAAATAGCCTCAGGAATCATTGCCATTGAGAGTTAAAGGGGGGATTAACCCCATATATGAGCCTTCAGCTACTGTACTTCCTATACCAGCCAAAGTTGATCAAGGTTATAAGATAAAAATTTACAGAGAGCCAAAACCAATTTGACTCAGTGGATAGAGCGTCAGCCTTCAGACTGAAAGGTACCTGGTTGGATTCTGACCAAGGGCATGTACCTTGGTTGAGGGCACATCCCCAGTGGGGGGTGTGCAGGAGGCAGCTGATCGGTGTTACTCTCTTATCAGTGTTTCTAACTCTCTATCTCTCTCCCTTCCTCTCTGTAAAAAAATTAATTAAAAAATATATATATATATATTTTAAAATTTACAGAGGGCCTACTGTGTGACAAGCATTGTTTCAGGTACTGGGGACACATTAGTGAACGAAACAGTGTCGCTGCCTTCATGGGGCTCACAGGCTGGGGAAAAGGGGAGATAGACATCTAAATAAGTAACAGCGGAATATAATGCCAGGCGGAGAGAAGGAGCGTAAGGGGAGAAAGGGAGACAGGTGGTCTTTTTCGGTTACATGTTTGGAAATGTGGAAGAGGAGAACAAGCTAGAAAGGAAGACACAGAACAGTTTACACTCGGCCATGCTAGAATGAGCCCAGGCCCTTGTGCACCTGTGTCCCCTTCTGCGCAGTGGACCGAGACCAGCAGAAAGTCCTTACCTGTGGGCAGTAGGTATCTCAGTGCCAGCAGCACCAGGAGCCACTGCCAGCCTCCAGAGGTGCCCTGCCACGGGCCGGCCATTCAAGGCATCAGGGAGATGTGGGGGCCACTCCTTGCCCTGGCTGAGTGCACAGTCACGTCCAGCACCCCTCCCCAGGGCCAGGCAGCCAGGTGGTTGAGATCTGGCGGGTATCAAATGTGCCTAGGCGGCCTAATCCCTCTGAGGCCGGGTGGGGCAGGGAAGGGCCCCTTTACCTGTTCCCAGGCCTTGATTGGTTCCCTGGGCCACTAAGCCTGCCTTAGTTCCCAGGAAAATAGGGACCCGTGGGTGTGAGGTGTAGCCTGTCAGGTTCAGCCACAGGTGTCAGGAGAAGCCTCCGCCAGGAGGTATTTCCCCATTGTGTTCCCAGAACAAGGGAATACAATTACATCACGACTTTTGAGGGTCAGGAGCACCTTTGCCTTCTTGAACCCCCTCCTCCATTAAATTTTTTAAATTATATTTTACATCAGCTTTGGTATAATGGTAAATACAATCCATGGTAAAGTACACCCATCCCCTCCCCTTTTGATTTCAAAAGAAATGAAAACATTTTGGGAGTCCCTAAAAGTTTTGTGGGCCCCAATTATTGCACCTTGTAAGTCTGAAGAACAAGTCAGCTCTGCCCGGCCTCTGCACTCTGAAAAATGTCTCTCAGAGGGAAAAATGAGGGTGAGATGCTTTGGAGATATTCCATGGCCTTGTATTAATGACTCAGAATATACATTAAAAGCTAGAATTCCCTATGGTAGCCTTCAGGCGGCTGTCTGTATCTATCAGTTTGTTTCTGTTTTGTTTTTGTAGATTCCATATATAACTGTATTTGGATCATATGGTATTTGTCTTTCTCTGACTTATTTCACTTAGCATAATACCCTCTAAATTCATTTGTGTTGTTGCAAATAGCAAGATTTTATTCTTTTTTATGACTGAGTAACATTTCATCGTATATCTATACCACATCTTCTGAGGGAAGGGTGGGGAAAAAAAGAGTGAAAGGAAATAAGAGGTACAAACTTCCAGTTATAAAACAAAAAACAAACAAACGAAAAATACCATAACAAGACAGTAAGTCATGTGGATATACAGCACAGGGAAAATAGTCAATGCTATTACAACACCTTATTATGGCGACAGATGGTTACTAGCCTAACTGTGGTGATCACATAATGAATATAAATGTTAAATCACTATGTTGTAACCTGAAACTAATGTACTATTGTATATTAACTGTACCTTAATTTTTAAAAAAATCACAAATCAACGAACCTGTAAAGTCCAGCACTTGCCAAGTCGTACGATGAAGGACCAGTTTTAAGAACAGAGGTTAATTTGCCCAAGTCACACAGCCAATTTGAACTCAGGCCCATCAGGTGCTGCAGGGTCTGCACTTCATCACTGTCCTGTGCCACTCCCTTCCTGTAGGGACAGAGCAGAGGATGTGTGTGTGTGGTGAGGGGAGGGGTGTCCTCCCTGATCTAAGTCTTAAGGTCAGCTCAGTCTTTTAAAACCCTAGTTTCCTCACTAATAAAATGGAAACAATAATACTTACCTCTTAGAGTTGCAATGAGGCTCTAACACTTTTAGAATGATTCATGCTGCTAATAACAAGCATTCTTGTTGTTAAACAATGAGATGAATAGTTCAGAAATATGTGTTAAGAAATGTGGCTACAGTAGACCCTTGAACAACATGAGGTCTATGGGTGCCAACTGCCCACAGTAAAAAACTTCATATAAATTTTGATTCCCCCAAACTTAACTACTAAGAGCCTACTGTTGACTGAAACTTACCAATAGGGCTGGAATGGGCACCAGGATCTGACTGCATAGTTTTGACAGCTGGGCTTTGTAGAATGCCACCTGGAGTCTGATCAGGAAGGGCCCCTGCACCAGGCAGAACAGCATCTTGTTCTGAAGGCCCTGGACAGGCACTGAGGTGTTTTAAATGGAGCGACAGCGGGTGAGATTGGGATTTTAGAAAAAGCCCCTGATGGCCTAGGTGAGAAAGGCTTGGAAGGAGAGATCCTAGTGGCTGTGTGTGTGTTTGGGGGGGGGGGGGGGGGGGAGGAAGGGGAGCGGGGAAAGACCTAGGAAGGCCTCCCAGAGGAGGCACTTGATTTCTCTGGGTAACAAGTTGCCCACTAGGCTCCTCTTTTCAAATGCAGCAGATGGGGACAGGGGTGACAGGTGTCCCATAATATGGACGAGTTTTTAGCCACACCAGACCAAGGGCCCAGAGGATCCCAGCAGAGGTTCAGGCTCCTGGGTCCTCCAGCTCCCTTAAACTCATTGGGGAAACTATAGCTCTCTCCCCCTTGGGGAATGCAGGAAGCCTGCCCAGAAGTGGCATTAGTCACTGAGCTGTCCCATTGTCCTTAAGCTGGACTCCATTGTACCCTCCCACATGACCAAGGGAAATAAATGCACAGGCGGAGGGGGGAAGGGGTCTGATCCTGATTAGCTCTTTATGAAGTAAATGCTGATTCTGGGTCCAACAGAGTCAGGACCCTGGGGTCAGGCTAAGGGAGAATGGGTTCCCAGGAGGGTTTGGGACTCTCTTCTCAAATTCTGATCTATTGGCTACACACATCAGCTCTATCAGCCCCCCAAGTAAGAATGGTGTTTAAGAGTAGGGGTACCAGATACCAGAGTTCAAATCCTGACCTTGCACCATGCTAGTCATGTGATCTTGGACAAGTTACTCAATCTCTGAACTCTGTCTTTTCTTCTTCCAATGGGGATGAGAGAGAAACTGTCTCATAGAGGAGCTGTGTAAGGCAATTAGGACTGCCTGGAACACAGTAGGCCTGCTCTGTGAGTGTGTTTTAATAAATACAAGCAGGAGTAAATGAGAAATTGTGAACTCTATCCTTCTGCCCTTATTCCTGGGAAGATAATTAGATTCTCATCACACCTGAGGGAAGGCAGAACCTGGTGCAAGCTCATTTTGCACATAAGGAAATGGGCTCAGAGCTCATGGACACATGGTTGGTAAGGGCTGGCACCTCAGAGGGCCAGGCTGGGCCCAGAGGGAAACTTGGTATATGGCACTTACTCTGGAGAGCTGCTCTAGGCAAAGCTAAGTGGTGAGCAGTGACCAGAGCAGTGGGCAGAAACAGAAAAGCCAGATTTATTTTTTTAAAATATATGTTTTATTGATTTTATACAGAGAGGAAGGGAGAGAGATAGAGTTAGAAACATCGATGAGAGAGAGTCATCGATCAGCTGCCTCCTGCACACCCCTTACTGGGGATATGCCCGCAACCAAGGTACATGCCCTTGACCGGAATTGAACCTGGGACCCTTCAGTCCCCAAGCCGACACTCTCTCTCCATTGAGCCAAACTGGTCCCGACTTTTTTTTTTTTTTTAGAAAAGCCAGATTTAAGTCCTGCTACATGACCTTAAGCAAGTCATTTGACCAATCTGAGACTGAGTATCTTATTTGCAAGGTAGAGATCACTCCTACCACAGAGGTCAAGAGTTCAATTAGATAAGGCAGCCTATTTCTGGTTGTCACAACTGGAGGAAACTGGCATCTATCTAGTGGGTGGAGTCAGGGATGCTGTAACATTCTACAATCCAGAGGACAGCCCCACGACAGAGAATTATCTGGCCTCAATGTCAAGAGCATGAGCTAGAGAAGCCCTGGGTTAGAACTTAGTAATTACCTATTCAAGGCATTCATTACTATGAGAAAATGAAAGTATCCTGGTGTGGGGTACATATATATGCTCATGACAAATTAACACTGTCTTTCCAGAACATAGCCCTCTTCACCAAGCAGATCAGACACGTCTAACCCGTGCGTGATAACCACTAGAAATATAAAGTGTGTCCCATACGCAATTCAAAGGTCCTAGTAGCCACACTCTGCAAAATACCAAGAAGCAGGTAAAATTAGTTTTAATAATTTGTTTTGTTGAACATAATATATGGAAACTATTGTTTCAACATATGATCAACACAACAAATTATTCTTGAAATATTTTACATATTTTTCATACTAAGTTATTAAAAAATACACATGGCCCCAACCCTAAAATAAGATATAAACAGGTCATGTACCAGAAAAAAGAAAAGAAAAAAAAAAGCCAATTGCTGGGGTTCATCACTAATAATAGCATAGTAACTGCCACCATGCCCTAAGGCTACATGCCTATTCTATTGTTAATTACATGTTTGTTTATTTATATATTTTTATTTCAGAGAGAAAGGGAATGGGAGAGAGATAGAAGCATCAATGATGACAGAGAATAATTGATCAGCTGCCTCATGCACCCCTTACTGGGGATCAAGCCTGCAACCCAAGCATGCATCCTGACCAGGAATCAAACTGTGACCTCCTGGTTCATAGGTTGATGCTTAACCACTGAGTCCCACCAGCCCAGTGCCTCATCATGTTTAATCATCCAATAACCTAATGAGGATGATATGATTATTATTATTCTTGTCCCCATT
Source organism: Pipistrellus kuhlii (assembly GCF_014108245.1). Classification (NCBI taxonomy): domain Eukaryota; kingdom Metazoa; phylum Chordata; class Mammalia; order Chiroptera; family Vespertilionidae; genus Pipistrellus; species Pipistrellus kuhlii. The sequence goes on from NW_023425530.1 coordinate 3,681,126, forward strand.
TTACAGAGAGAAAACTGAGGCACTGAGGAGGTAAGGACTTTGCCCAATGTGACAGAGCTAGGAAGTTGGTGGGTCCAGGATTTCAGTCCAGGCAGCCTAACTCCAGAGTCTGCTCTGAGCCACTGAACTACTGGGAAAGTCCTCGAACGTGCATTTCTTCAGGAAGGAGGCCTCTGAGCCTGTCATCCTATGACTTTCATCAGTAGGGTCTAGGATCCCCAGAGGGCACCAGTTGCTGATTTAAGATGTCTTCTTTCTCCAGAGAACTTTTCACCATCCTTCTGTCTCAGACTCTGAGGGAGTAATGAGGGTGGGGCACACACATCTTATTGCCAAACAGCTTAGCTGCACCCTCTACGCTGTTCTGAAGGAAACCATATCTTCCTTTGCCTCTCCCATGTTTTGGGTGTTCCCTGTAAGATAACCCTTATGTTTGCTGATGCCTGACTCTCCCCTGATAGATAGTTCACACTCATCCACGGACCCTCTGGGGAAACTAGCCCCTTCCCTGACCCCAGGCTGTGAGAAAAAAGGCCTGGCCATAGGAAATACTCACCCTTCTATACATCTTTGTGGGTACTGGGGACAAAGAAATGAATAGGACAGACTCTGGGGTCCCTCCCTCAAAGAGGGCAGGGAAATTTGATATCCTTGGAAAATACCTAGTTCCTTACTGATACCTGAGCCCTGCATTCTGCCAGGAGGGGGTGTGGCTCTCAGGGAGCTAGCCTTTTTGGCTCAAGCCTAAGCTGCTACAGGACACTTTAAGGAGGAGGGTGAGCAGACAGATTGCAACTTCCCAGGGGAAATCTTAGGCCATTGCAGCCCCAGTTTCACTTTCTAAAGTTTAGGTCTGTCCCTGTCACTGGTGACACCATCTCCACCTGGCCAGCTCTGACCCCAGGATAACACCTCCATCCTTCCTCACACTCCCACTGCTGATGACTGGACTTCCCCTGATTCTGTTGTTCTTTACTCCTCTGCTCCCCAACCCTCCCACAGCTTTGGAATTCTCTGTGCCTGGCCTACATCGCCTCTTGGAACTGCTCCAAGTGCTTAACAATAATAAGAAAACTGCCCATTATTTAGCTCTGCTAAATATGGGTTAGTCTCAATTCTCAGAGACTTTGTACTGGCTGTCCCCTGTGCCCATCCATATGGCTCCCTTCTTCACCTTCTTAAGGTCTTTAATTAAATGTCACCTTTTCAGTGAGGCACAGCATGGTGACTATAGTCAATAATACTATCTATATATAATATATAAAGAGCCAGGGGCCGTCACATCCGAAATAACCAAATGGACGACCAAACAGGCTGAGTGGGGCAACAAGGCCAGCAGGGGGGTTAGTGAGGGACGAACAAATGACTGATCATCAGGCTGCATGGGACGACCAGGCTGGCGGGGAGGGGGCAGAGAGGGGCGACCAGGCTGGTGGGGGGGACAGTTAGGGGTTATCAGGTTGGCAGGCAGAGGTGGTTAGGGGTGATCAGGCTGGCAAAGGGTACAGTTAGGGGCGATAAGGCAGGCAGGTGAGCAGTTAGGAGCCAGCAGTCCTGGATTGTGAGAGGGATGTTCAACTGCCGGTTTAGGCCCAACCTAAATATGGGTTAGTTGGTCATCCCCTGGGGGTTCTGGATTGAAGAGGGTGCAAGCTGGGCTGAGGGGACTCCCTCTCCCAGTGCATGAATTTTATGCACTAGTCTTCTAGTATTGAATATTTGAAAGTTGCTTAAAGCAGATCTTAAAAGTTCTCATCCAAGAAAAAAATTCTGTAAAGATGTATGGAGAAGGATATTAACTAGACTTATTGTGGTGATCATTTCACAATATAGTCCAATCTCTATATTGTGCCCTTAAAACTAAAATAAGTCAATTATACCCCAGTAAAAATATATTTTTTAAAAAACTACAGTCCTATCTATACAAAAACTTGTACATGAATGTTCACAGCAGCATTATTCACTAACATCAGCTGAGGAATGGCTACGCAACACATGGTATTCCTGCACAGATATCCAATATATAATGAAATATTATTAGGTCAAGTAAAGAAATGAAGTACTCATCCATGTTCATCTTTGTATTCCCAGGCATAGACTTGTCAGGAATATCACTGGTACCCTATGAATATCTCTGGGAAGGGAATGTTGAATGTCTTAAACATCATATTGCTCTGCCAACATTGTCTCTCCACCTTCCCCTTGGCCCTCCCCTCCAAGCTCTGCTTTGGTCTTCACCCACTGGAGGAAGTAGATATCACATCCTACCTTGTCCCAAGGCCACCTCTGAACTTGAGACTCCATAAATGTCTATCATTGTTGGTTTTTTAAAATGATTCTAGCGTTTCCTCTCTCTCCCCTCACACCTCTGTCTCCCTCCTGATCTCTGAGATAACAACGGCTCCGTGGAACTTCCCCATCTGGACCCCAGATGCCCCAGTCCCGGTTGTGGTGGAAACAAAGGACAGAGATTCAGTGAGTCCTGGGGCTGGGATGGATGGGACATCTGAGGCCACTTTCCTAATGTGCCACAACTAAGGAAGCCCTTAGGAAGTGTGGGCTTGTGACTCCCTCATGGTAAAGCGGCTGAGGTGGGGTGGGGTGGGGTGGGTGGGGTTGAGTAAGGAACCCAGATTCACAGAAGGTCCGTGCCTGGTACAGAAAAACTTCCTGCAAACTTCTGTTCAAAGCATTTGAGGGAGAGATGTCCTGTCTCCGTGTTTCTGCTGCCCCCGTGTGTCTCGAATCAGAACTGCATGAACTCAGCAAGTCCAGACCAACACCAATATCCAACTCCACCTCCCATGACATCTGGGGCTCATCACCTGAAAAGATGGCAGCTAAGAGTATGTTGGTGGGTCAGGCAACCTCTAAGATCCCAAATATTTCTGCCCACTACTATTTATTTCTGGGTATTGCTGTTTCCTCTAAGTGTGACTTGCTTCCAACAAATGCAATACAACAAAAAATAATGTCATTCTGAAATTTAGTTATAGAGAATATGGCTTTTATCTTATTTGTACTCTCATCCATCTCATTTTCATTCATCCCTTCTTCCATGCTCTGTCTTTCCCTTCTCTCTCTCTCTCTCTCTCTCTTTCTCTCTCTCTCTCTCTCTCTCTCTCTGTATGTCTCTATTTCTCCCTTTCCCCATCCCATGGAGATGCCCAGATGTCCAGGAACTATTTTCTTTGATCAGCTCAAAGTGAGGTTGGGAACAGAGATCCTAGTCCCTGTCAAGCCTTGGGATGATCACCATCCCTGCAGACATCCTGATGTTAACCTTATGGCTGAGCCATCCCCAGTTTCTGACCAGCGGACACTATGAGGTAATAACTGCTGGTTGTTTTAAGCCAAGTTATATGTTGGGTTTATAATGCTTACAGAATTTGGATCCACGATTGAGAAGGGATCAAAATAAAACATTTTTTAAATCACAAACAACTCCTTAAAATTTATGTGAGTGCTGAATTTTGTGCAGTTCCCTCCTTGCGGCATCCTGTTCCCGCTTCTGAAGTTGTGGACTTAACTTCTAAACACAAAACAAGACAGAGATAGTTTGGCTGACAGAATCTTGAAACTTTTATCGGTGTTAAAGCATCTCTCATTGAATAGTGGAGGAAGGGAGCTAAATAAGTGCTTCAGCTCAAGCTGAATACAGAAAGTTAATGCAAACTTCGATGAGCCCCTAAATTCCAATAATTTCCAAGACTATGGATATTCCAGCTCTCTTCATCAGCATATGGCATGAGAATAGGGAATTTACCAGGAAAGAGCATTGTGGTCAGGTTTCACCCCATTTTGGGGGTATTAAAAAAAAATCCCTTACCAGAATCTGGGGTAATTATCCCATGGCAAACCCCAAATATTCTTAAATTCTGGGTTGTGTTCACCAGAATATCCACCAGAAAGCTTCATATTTTTCTCTGTTCAACTGAGAAAGTCTAATTTAATCCTCTCTGGAAGGAAAGTAACATGAGCAAATTAAATGTATGATTATTCATAGTCTTTCTGCTTAAGATGTCACCTCCTTAGCACCATTTGAAAATTTCTGGTCCTGTTTAAAGTCACTGCACTTTCCATTTTAGTTGTAAATATCCATATGATATGAGGATTACTTCACAATAGACATAACTATAATTTATTGCCTTGATGGGGACTTTAGGATAAGGAAATGAGATAGTGCAAAGAAACCTAATGTAGTGTGTGGCATAAGACGTACTCATAATGAATAGCTCTCATTTCTGTCCTAAGCAGTGCTACTACTTAAATGCATCCTACACAAAGATGTAGTGATTGAGACATGCCTCAGTTGCCTTTTGATTCAGTAGGTTGATATCATCCTTCGTATCCCTGGCTATGAAGTTATGTGCCATCTAGTGGTGGTTCCTCCATTTCTTAGTACATGGTCTGAACCTCTTTCTCCCTATGCCTTCTATAAGTTTTCCCCAGCACACTCCATCTCACCTCCCCAGAAGAAAGGATAGAAGTGAAGGAGAGGGGGAACATATATCGCATTATTCACATCCTCCCTGACTTTTATTTCTGGAAGTCAAATTAATGGCCTGGTTGTTATTGGAAAGACAGAACTTATGGGTTGATCCTAAAGCTCTTCTTGATGTGGCACTTCTCAAGACAGTCATAATAATTGGATTTTCCCTTTCACAAATGCATTTTCTCTCTCTCTTGCTCTCTCACATTTCACATACTGTTCCTTTGTCTGAGACACTCTTACTCATATTTGCCTCGAAAATACCATTTTATCCTTTGAGATAAGACCTAACCTTCAGACTTTGCTGGGGAGTTCCTGTTACACCATATCTTTTCTCTCATGTCCATATTTCATCCTATTATAATTACATATCCAGTGTCTTCTCCTACACTCACCTACAGGGATCTTCCAAACTACAGGTATCACATTTCTCCTGCTCACCACACTATGGCTAGCATCTACATCAAACCCAGAGGTAGTACTCAATACAGACATACCTTGTTTTGCTATGCTTTGCTTTATTGCATTTTGCAGATATTGTGTTTTGTTTTGTTTTACAAATTGAAGATTTGTGGCAACCACCAGAAAAATGCTTATGATTAGCTGAAGGCTCATATATGGTTGGCATTTTTTATCAAGAAAATATTTTTAATTAATGTGTACATTTTTTAGACAAATGTTATTGCACACTTAACAGACCACAATATAGTGCACATATAACTTTTACATGCACTAGGAAACTAAAAAATTTATGTGATTGCAATATTTACTTTAGTGGAAGGGTCTTAAATTCAACCCATCCTATCTCTGAGGTATGCCTATAATATTTGTTGAGTGCTAAATGGATTTTGAACCAGGGTAAATCCAATCTGGTAGGACGAGACTGATCCTTCTGGGAATACAGAAGGAGATATACTAAAAAGAACTCTAAGTGGTGCCAGTAATTGAGAAAATAGGACTATCTTGATGTTTCCTTTCAAATTTCTGTCATTCAAGTGCCAAACTTGTTACTCTCTCAACCCAATGTCATCCCAATAAATGTAATGTTTTTTAAATTATAGAACAACCATCATTGAGAACCACCTGAAGAGTAGCTCAATAGAATTCCTATATCCTAAAAGTAGAATTCCTATACTCAGGAAGCACAAAGTGTCCCACAAATGATGAACCTAAAGAAGCCCACACTAATACACATCATAATTGATATGGCAAAGATTAATAACAAACAGGGAATCTTGTTAAGTTGTATGAGTTCTTTATATATTTTGTAAATTAACTCTCCATCAGATGTATCATTGGCAGATAAGTTCTCCCATATAGTGGGCTACATTTTCATTTTGTTGATGATTTCTTTTGCTATGTAGAAGCTTTTTATTTTGATGAGTCTCATTGGTTTATTTCCTCCTTTTTTTCCCTTGCCTTAGGAAATATATCGACAAACATATTGCTATGATAGATCATTGAGATTTTGCTGCCTATTGTTTCTTCTAAGATTTTTATGGTTTCATGACATACATTTAAGATTTTTATCCATTTTGAGTTTACTCTTACAAATGGTGTACACAAGAAAGACAAACAATCCAATTTCAAAAATGGCAAAAAGACACTTCTCCAAAGAGGTCATACAGATGGCAAAGAGACATATGAAAAAAAACACTCAAATTCACTAATCATCAGAGAGGTGCAAATTAAAACTACAATGAAGACACAGCCAGGTGGCTCAATGCTTGAGAGTTGACCTATGAACCAGAGGGTCACAATTAAGATTCCCAGTCAGGGCACATGCCCAAGTTGCAGGCTCAGTCCCCAGTATGGGACATGCAGAAGGCAGCTAATCAATGATTGTCATTCATCATTGATGTTTCTATCTCTCTTTCCCCTCTCCTTTCTTCTATTAAATTAACAATAACAAAACAAAAACAAAAAACTACAATGAGGTACCACCTCACACCTGCTAGAATGACTACCATCAACGAATGACAAGTGCTGGTGAGAATGTTAAAAAAAGGAGCCCTAGTACACTGTTGGTGGGAATGCAGACTGGTGCAGCCATTATGGAAAACATAATGGAAAAAATGAAAAACTGTCTTTTGATCCAGTGATCCCTCTTCTAGTAATATATCTTAAGAAACCCCAAACACCAGTTAAAAAAAACAATATATGCACCCCTATGTTCATAGCAGTGCTATTTACAATAGCTAAGATCTGGAAACAACCCAAGTTCCCATCAGCAGATGAGCGGATAAAAAGGTGTGGTATAGTTACACAATGGAATACTATTCGGCAGTAAAAGAGAATCTTTTACCCTTTGAGACAGCATGGAGGGACCTGGAGAGTATTATGCTAAGCGAAATAAGCTTGTCAGAGAAAGACAAGCATCACATGATCACACTCATATGTGGAATCTTATGAACAAAATAAACTGATGAACAAAACAGATCCGGAAACACAAAAGCATAGAAAGACTGAGGAAACTCAGAGGGAAAAGGGTGGGAGCGGGAAGAAATTAACCAAAGAACTTATATGCATAAATGCATAACCCATGAAGGCCTGGGGTGGGAGCAGGGGCGAAGTGGAGAGGGTCAATGGGGATAAAAAGGGGGCATCTTTAATACTTTCGGTTAGCACACATCATTAGCAATTGGTTGTTTGGTTGTTCAGTTGCTCTGGTTATTCCACCGTTTAGTCTATTTGCATATTAGCCTCTTATTATATAGGATAGATACTACAAATAATTATATGATAACAAAATGGACAACCTGGAAGAAATGGATAAATTCCTAGAAATATATGATCTTCCAGACTAAATCAAGAAGATACCACAGTCAGATAAGTGTTACCAAAATAAAATAATTAAATCAACAATCAAAACACTTCTGACAAAAAACACAATGTCTGATAAATAAAAGCCCTAACCAGATGGTTTCAGAGATGAGTTTTAGCAAACATTCAAGAACAATTAACCCCTATCCTTCTCAAACTTTTCTAAAAAATTCAAGAGAAGGGAAGGCTGCCAGGCTCATTTTACCAGGCCAACATTACCCAATCCAAAACCATACAAAGACATTAAAAAAAAAAAAAAAAAAAAAAGACAATTATAAGCCAATATCCCTAATGAACAGAAATGTAAGAATCCTCAACAAACATTAGCAAAACAAAGTCAACAATATATTAAAAAGATCATACAATATGATCAAGTGGGATTTATTTCTGGGATGCCAGCTGGGACAATGTTCACAAATCAATTAACATGATACACTCACATAAACAAAATAAAAAAATAAAAATCATATGGCAACATCAATAGATGTAGCAATAGCATTCAACGAAATTCAGCATCCACTTATGATAAAAACTCTCAGCAAAGTGGCAATATAGGGAACACACTTTAAAATAATAAAAGCCATGCATAAGAATTAACATAATCATAATTAATGGGGAAAAGCTAAAAGCGTTTTCCTTAAGATCAGGAACAATACATTTTTCACCACTTTATTCAACACAGTATTGGAAGTCCTAGCCACAGCAAACAAACAAGAGAAAGAAAGACAAGGCATCCAAATTGGAGAGAAAGAAGTAAAACTCACTATTTGTAGGTGACATGATACTAGACAGAGGGAACCCTAAAGAGGGGAGGAAAAAAAAAAAAAAACCTACTAGAGTTCAGCAGAATACAAAATCAATATTTAGAATTGACTGAATTTTATACACCAATAATGACCAATCACAAAGATAATTAGGAAAACAACCCCATTTACAATTGCATCAAACAACAAAACAAAATACTTAGGAATAAATATAACCAAGGACCTAAAAAAAAAATACACCTCATATTTGGAAAATTATAAGATATTGAAGACAATACAACAAACGGAAGCTCCTGGAAAGGAAGAAGTAATATTGTTAAAATGACCATAGCACCCAAAGCAATCTATAAATTCAATGAAATTCTATCAAAATACCAATAGCAGTTTTCTCAGAACTAGGAAAAATAATCCTAAAATTTATACAGGGCCACAAAGACCTCTTAATAGCCAATGCAATCTTGAGAAAGAAATAACAAAGTTGGAGGTATCATACTACCTGATATCAAACTATACACAAGGCTACTGTAATGAAAAGAGCATTGTACTAGCATAAAAACAGGCATAGATTAATAGAATAGAATAGAGAGCCCACACCAATATGGTCAATTAATCTAGAACAAAGGAGGCAAGAATATACTATGGGAAAAGGCATTCTATTCAATAAATGGTGTTGGGAAAACAGGACAGATAAGTGCAAAAAACAAAAAACAAACAAACAAAAAAACCCACAAAGAAACAAAAACTAGACCACCATATACAAGAACAAACTCAAAATGGATTAAAGACTTAAATGTACAACCCCAAACTATAAAACTCTTAGAAGAAAACATAAGTAGTAAACTCTGACAATGCTTCTAGCAATATTGTCTTGGATAGGTCTCCTTGGAAAATATAATAAAAGGAACTATATATCTCAAACTATTAATAAAAAGGTTTGCATGGCCCAGTAAGCCATCAACAAAACAAAAAGACCAATGTTGAAAGGAAGAAGATACTCACCAAGGAAACATCTGATAAGGGGTCAATATGCAAAATTTACAAAGAACTCATACAATTCAACATCCAAAAAATAAAAATAACAAAACAAACAAAAGCAATATGTCCACCAATAGACAACCTGATAGAGAATATGTGGTTCATATATTTAGTGGAACATTACTGAGCAAGAACAAAAAAATAAAATACTGTATTTTGCCATTTGCACCAACATGGATGGACCTCAATAGTATTATATGAAGTGAAATAAGTCAGACGAACAAAGACAGGCGAGCTCACCGGAATCTAGGTGAGGCCGGGCCGGGCCCAGGCCGCCGCATCCCTCAGGGCCCACGCTCACTGGCCACTGTCTGCAGGCAGAGCCCCGCAGGCCCTCTCTCTCTCTCTCTCTCTCTCAGGTCTCCACTGCACAGAGGCTGCCCTTGGGCCTGGCCTGTGATTCTGCCCCTGTTCCTGCTCAGCGTCAGCACCATGGCTCGAAGTCCTGGTCCCATTGTCAATGTCCTCGTTCCACTGTCCAGGTGGTCGCGGCCTCCCGACGTCGCGGCCTCCCGACGTCGCGGCCTCCCGACGTCGCGGCCTCCCGACGTCGCGGCCTCCCGACGTCGCGGCCTCCCGACGTCGCGGCCTCCCGACGTCGCGGCCTCCCGACGTCGCGGCCTCCCGACGTCGCGGCCTCCCGACGTCGCGCTCCCGACGTCGCGGCCTCCCGACGTCGCGGCCTCCCGACGTCGCGGCCTCCCGACGTCGCGGCCTCCCGACGTCGCGGCCTCGTGGAGTGACCACATCCCAATGTCCCCGCTGTGATGGCAATGCTTTCGCAGAGGCGGGAAGCGGGTCCTCCATGGATGGCTAGGAGAGCCTGAGGGACTTCGCGTCGGGGAGGGAGGGCGGCTTTATCATCCTGGTGACCTGTTTCACCCTCTTCCTCTTTGCCCTCCGCGGACCGGATGCTTGTCTTCCGGAGAGTGATGGGAGGCCCTCTGGGCCTGGCTGCCGTGTTCCAGATCCCCTCCTCCGTAATCTGCCCTGAGAAGGACCCCCAGACCTGCACGCTTCGCTGCAGCCCTGCAGTCACAGCTGTAACTGGGCCTATGGCCGTGGGTGGGCGGCCACGATCGTCCTGATTGTCCTCCTCGGCTGAGTCTGCTTTTTCTGTTGCCTCTTCAGCTAGAAAGATGCACCCCTGGGCAATGCCAAGCCCAGGTTCTTCCACACATCTGTAAGGCGAGGCTGGATTCCTGCTGCCGGCACGGATTCCAGAGGAAGAGACGGTTTTCCCCAGCATGCTTGGACATTTGGGGATGAGGGTTGGGGTGAGGGGAGGGTGGAGAGCAGAGTTCAAATCATTAGACGAGTTAAGGTGCTAAAATAAATGCCGAGGAAATATTTCTTAAATGGTGTTACAGTTTCATACTCATTTATGTTTTATAGAATTAAACAAAACCTACTTCTTCTAACTAATTACAGTAATGTGCCAATTATTTCCTTAATACCTCTCTGTACCATTTATACTGCATTTGTAAAAGAATATGAAATTTACCATTTTATAAGGTAAAAATGAAAAAGCTTCAAAGATTTAAGTGACCTGAGCAAGTGTCTGTTTCCTCCCCTCCCCCCTTTGCCCCCCATTACGTGGACTGGCTCTAGTAAGGAAAAAGGAGAAGAGGGGAATATTGGAAAAAATTGTCAGTGACCAAATATTCTAAGAGAAATGCAATAAATAAATATTTTTTCAGCCTTCAGCTGCTTAAAGAAGCAAAATTGTTTTTATAAACGCATATCCTTTGTGAGAATTTCTAATTAACACCCTGCATAATTAATATTTTGCTGGACTTCACGTTACCTTGATCTGTCATTTAGGAGAGTATTCTTCCATTACCAAAAACTGTTGTAGTAGTAAGGTCTTCTTGAGTACGGAAATGCTAAAATAAAATTTTTCTCTTTTAAAGTGGTTTGGAGGGTTGGGGTGTGAGGAATTGATATGTTAATCTGTACTGTTTTGTGCCTATATGTTCAAGACCAGAGCAGATTGAGTTAAAAGATGGGCTGGATTTAATTCATTGTGACTGGTAGATATAATTTGTTTGTGCAATAAAGCATTAGGAAGGCCATTCCTATCACAAAAGTAACAAAACAACCTACAGAGAAGAAATGGCTTGAATTTTTCATCATCAAAAACTTAAATGTAGTTAAAAAAACAAAAAAAAAAAAAAAAAAAACCTGGCCTTCTTGAGGACTGAGGGGTCCCGGGTTAGATTCCCATCAAGGGCACATGCCTGGGTTGCCGGCTTGATCCCCAATAGAGGGTGTCCACATGGCAGCCAATCAATGATTCTCTCTCATCGATGTTTCTGACTCTCCCTCTTCCTGCCTCTCTGAAGTCAATAAAACTATATTAAACACACACACACAACAACAACAACAACAACACCTAGCCTTCCTTGGTAAACATTTAAAATATCTGTTGTAAAATATTCAAAAGGCGGATTCTTTTGAATGGAAAGTATATATCACATAGGTTATTTTTTAACCATTTGTAGGACTATAATGAAAACATTCATTCACTGTAGCAAATGATTTTGCAAGTTGCAGAATAAACAATTGCAGTTTTTCCCAATAAATCAGATGTGATAAAAAAAAAATGAAGAACTAATAAAGAAAACAAACATAGATACAGAGAACAAACAGGGTTGTCAGATGAATGGGGCTTTGGGGGACTCTGTGAAAAAGGTCATGGATAGAGAAGAACAGATTGATAGTTACAAAATAGTCACATGATATAAACTACAGCATAGGAAATATAGTGTGTGTGTGTGTGTGTGTGTGTGTGTGTGTCTGTGTGTGTATATATATATATATATATATATATATATATATATATGACCCTAATATGCAAATAGACTGAAGAGTGGAACAATTGAACAACCAGTCACTATGATGTGTGCTGACCACCAGGGATATGTGTGGAGCATGACAGGCATTGGCTTTTGGACTGATGGTGGAGCAGGTGAATGGGGGCACCAGACCAAGGCAGGTCACCTGTCTCTGTCATTGGGATGAGCCTCTAGTGGTTACTGAAAATTCTTTGTTCCTGTAGGCCACGGTCCCACTTGGTGCTATCACCTGCTGCCAGCACTGGCCCTGCTCGCACCCACTGCTGGCCCAGGCCCCAATCGCTCCATGCCATCAGTGGGTGGGAGTGGGGTGTCACTGTCAACATGTGGAAGCAGCGATGGTGGGAGCGGGGCTTCGGGCAGACGGGACCAGGGTCTGTGGCAAGAAAGGCTGAGCAGGAGTACAGAGGATGGGCTGAGACCCAGCCCTGTGCCCACCCCAGCCTCGCAGTCCACAGTTCCTTTCAAGGTGCATGAATTCGTGCACTGGGCCCCTAGTACTGTAATAACTACCTCAATATATATGGTGTTAGATGGGAACTAGATTTATCATGGTGAGCATTCATAAGCTATACAATATAATTGTCTGGCTACTATGCTGTACACATGAGACTAATATTAATGTTGAATGTCAACTGTAATTGAGAAATCAAAAAGATATTTTGCCCTCTTAAAAACAGTAAAGTAGTGCAAACTATGAGGTACAATTGTTTTCACTGGCAAATGAAAACATTAGTTCATACCTGAATGTGAATATCTTTAAATTAAAACATTTTCTTATTTATTTTTCAGCTTTACTAAACTATAATTGAGAAATGAAATTGTAAGACCAAGTGTGAAAAATTTATTCTTTATAAAATGTTCCTTGTTTTACCATTAAAGAACGAATCAACAAATTAAGATGTTCCATCAATGATAGGACATAGAAGGTAAATAGAAGTAAATAGTTTCCCAAATTGTTCTGTTTGTAGATAGCATTTCAGTTTTATTAAAATTCACATAGCTACTGAACAATTATTTACATAAAATATTATTATATCAGACATTAATAAAAATTTCACTATCTTTCACGATTATTCCTAAAGGAGAATATAGAATTTTAAAAATAAGCACTGTTTTTCGGAACCGGTTTGGCTCAGTGGATAGAGCGTCGGCCTGCCGACTGAAAGGTCCCAGGTTCGATTCCGGTCAAGAGCATGTACATTGGTTGCGGGCACTTCCCCGGTAGGGGGTATGCAAGAGGCAGCTGATCGATGATTCTCTCTCATCGTTGTTTCTAACTCTCTATCCCTCTCTCTTCCTCTCTGTAAAAAATCAATATATATATATATATATATATATATATATATATATAGAGAGAGAGAGAGAGAGAGAGAGAGAGAGAGAGAGAGAGAAGAACAGATTGATGTGTGTGTGTGTGTGTGTGTATATATATATATATATATATATATATATATACACACACACACACACACTGTGTTAAATAAAACCATAAAGGAGGGAGCAGTTTCACAGAGAGACCACCAGGTGCCGCTGTTCCCAAGCCACATTTTTACCCTTTCAACCTCGCCATAAGGTCAATCTTCCTCAAAGGGCCAGATGTGTGCAGCAGGCTCTTCTCCATTTCCTAACCCTCCAGTCTATTCACCTGGTACCTCGTGCAGAACCCTTCCTACAAGCTCTGAACAGTCACTACCTCTTCCAGGGCTCCCCCAACATATCCACGGATCCTTACCTCAGGACCTTTCTCTGAGTGGAATGCCTTTCTGTTTACTGAAGACCGTGGAGAAAACTCATCCTGGGGCCACACTACTTAATTCCTCTGTGCCCCAGATTCCTCTGATGGGCAGGCTGGACAGGGGGGGTGAACCAGGGCAAGTCCTGAGAAAACCGGAGAACAGTGTTGAGCCACAGAGGGTTTGAAGCAGGACAGTGTCCTCCTGTGAATGGAAAGAGCCTCCTTCCTTCCCCCCCCCCCCCCCCCCGATCTTTCTAGAGGGGATTTAGGGGGGTTGAATGAGACCCCTCTTTGGGCTCCTAGTGGCTAGACCAGCCACCAATGTGCCCTCCTGGTGGGGCTGTTTGCTCTCTGTTGATGCCCCTGAGACTGGACCAACACACAGCACCTGCTCCCTGGGCAGACATCATCCAGGGGACAGCCCTGTAGGAAAAGCCTGAGCAATGGGCTAGGGGCTGAGTGTCACCTTTATGAAAGCGCGGTAAGTCCCTCTGCCACAGAGGAGTCGGAGGACAGACCAGGAGGACGATCAGTGGCTCCCACTGAACTTGCTGGGGAAACAGCTCTGGGAGGTGAGCTCCTCATGCAGGGAGAGCCCAGCTGAGCTGGCCAAGGTTCAGGAGACTGGAGGACCTTCGCAAACCGTGCAGCAGACCTCCTCCCCTGCCCATTACCGCCCCTCTCTCTGCTTCTCCGGACAATGTACCCTTCCTTTCCCATGCTGTCTCTGAGTCTTTCCTACTCTGGCAGCTCTCCTCTCTCTCTCTCTCTCTCTCTCTCTCTCTCTCTCTCTCTCTCTCTCTCTCTCTCTCTCTCTCTCTCTCTCTCTCTGTCTTTGCTCTCTCCGTCTCTGAATCCCTGGCTCTGAAGGTCTCTGGCTCTTTTTGGATTTCTCTCTATGTGTCTTCTGTCCTATGTGTCTCTCTGTTCTGCCAATCTCCCTGGGCAGACACTGGACCACTCTGAGCCTCTGTGGCAGAAAAGGGGAGCATCTGCCTCTCAGGGAAGATGTGAGAATTAAACAACATCCTTCACATTCATTCATTCACTCCACAAATAGGTAGCGAGCACCTACCGTGTGGCAGGTGCTGTTCTAGGAACTAGGGACACAGATGGGCACCATCACCTTCCCCAGGGGCTGGTGTTCTTGTGGCAGAGACAGACCCTAAGCTACTCAGTCAGGCAGTAACTAAAAGGTACGGGGGTGATGAGTGCCCCAAATAAACACCAAGCGGGAAGAGAGGGACAGAAAATGAATGGGGCTGTGGGTGTGGTGGTGACTTCGCCTAGGGGTCAGTGCAGGCCTTGCTGAGGAGGTGAGGCCTGAAGGAGGTGAGGACAGGGCCACATCTGGGGACTATCTGGAGGAACAGCATTCTGGCCAAGAAAGTAGTCCGTGCAAAGGTCCAGAGGTAGCACCATGCCTGGTGTGTTGGGGGAGCAGCCCATGTGGCTGGAACAGAGTAAGTGAGAGGAGGCACAGCCATGATGCTATGTGGAGTCCCATGGGCCTGGATGTGGTCTAGCCTCCAGCAGGAGTGTTTGGAGACTCAGGTGCTTAGAAGAGAGACCCTCCTACCCCCAACCAAGGCCCAAGATGGAGCAGGGGCTGGAGGGGTCCTGGCCTTGTCTGGACACGGGGCACCTCTGAGCTTCCTTCCCTAAATCTGTGACATGACTGAGGCCAGGTGTCCAAACCTCTTCCTGTGTCACCATCTCTGGGCTGGGTCGGGGGCCTGGAGCTTCTGCCAGGCAGCTGGACCCCAACCTGCCTGACCACCGAGATCTCTGAGACTCCTCTTATTTGGAGGATGGTTTTTGTGAGGGCTGGAGGGAGGGGGGAGAGGTAGAACAGTAGGAACATGTCTGGCCAGGGGCTGAGGACTTACGTTCCCCAAGATGAATTTCGTTCACTGTGAGTTTCAAGAGGTGAATTCCCATCAAGCTGACACTCACTCATGACCTCATGCTGCCATCAGATAAGACCCTGTGAACCCTGGGACCTCCCTGAAGCTCATGGAAATCCAGGATGAAACACCTAGTACATGTTGAGGCTAAGCATGTACCTGGGTTGTTTACCAACAGGCACCAACCTTGTACCTACTTGACAGTTGTAAAGACGGAGGCTCACAAAACAATGTCACTCAGAGTGTGACATTGAGACACCCTGCTCCCAGGCCCCAGCCCCATTCCTCATTATCAGCCTGTCCCTGGCTCTGGGGACTCCGGCTGGGCTTGTGGTCTGAGCTCAGAGTCACCAGTGGCTTCTGGCCTCTCCATGTGCCCCAGGAGGAAGCCAGGAGGGGAAGGGCCACCAAATCCCAGGGGCCTTCCATTTTCCCCTTGAAATCTGAGTCCTCTCAGAGGGCTCTCCAGTTTCAGAGATTGGTTTCACTGGGGCTTCTAGGAAGCAGGGGTTCACTCAGAGTGAGAGTGCAGGGCCCCGAGGGGTTCCGTGAACCTCGTGAGAGTGTAGCCTCTTAAGATTGCTGGGCGAGTCCAAGGAACGGCTGCCTAGGGCGCTGGGAACGGACTCTGCAGGTCCCTGTCCTCACTAGGAACTTTCTTAGAGAAGAGGGATTTGTAGCAGCTTGGGTAGGAGGGCACCTTCTTTTTTTTTTTCATTTTTAAAAAATATTTTTATTGATTTTTTACAGAGAGGAAGAGAGAGGGATAGAGAGTTAGAAAAATCGATGAGAGAGAACCGTCGATCAGCTGCCTCTTGCACACCTCCTACTGGGGATGTGCCCACCACCAAGGTACATGACCTTGACCGGAATCGAACCCGGGACCTGTCTGTCCACAGGTTGACGCTTTATCTACTGAGCCACACCGGTTTCAGCAAAGAGCATCTTCATTATCCTGGGGCCCCTGAGTCTGGGTATGGGGGGGTGGGGAAGTCAGAGAGGAATTTAGGGAAGCAGTTTTTCACACATGCGTGCACGCGCGTGCACACTCACACACACACCATTGCACAACTCCTGTGATGGACACCTCATTACCTCTCAGAGCTGCTTTGCTTGGTTAGTAAGCTGAAATTCTTAGAAAATTCAG
This sequence comes from Pipistrellus kuhlii, assembly GCF_014108245.1. NCBI lineage: Eukaryota > Metazoa > Chordata > Mammalia > Chiroptera > Vespertilionidae > Pipistrellus > Pipistrellus kuhlii. The sequence continues at coordinate 3,697,890 of NW_023425530.1, forward strand.
TTTTCTGCCAAGACCGGTTTGGCTCAATGGATAGAGCGTCGGCTTGGGGACTGAAGGATCCCGGGTTCGATTCTAGTCAAGGGCATGTACCTTGGTTGAGGGCATATCCCCAGTAGGGGGTGTGCAAGAGGCAGCTGATCAATGACTCTCTCTCATTGATGTTTCTAACTCTCTATCTCTATCCCTTCCTCTCTGTACAAAATCAATAAAATATATTAAAATATATATATATATATTAAAAAAAAAAAAAAGAAAGAAAATTCAGTTTTCTGTGGTCCTCGCTCAGCCTTCTGGAATAACACAGAGCGCACTCATTTCTCCAAATTATTTATTCCTGCTGAATTTATCAAGTGCTTATCCTGGAAAGTGTGGGCATAGAGGACGTGGACCTAGAGTGATCCCTGCAGTGTAGGTGAAAACGCAGAGTGCTGGGGACCCAGAAGAGGCTCCTGGCCTAGCTGACAGGGGTCAATCTGGGGAGCTTCCTGTAGGAGGTAACATCTATGCTAAGTCCTGAAGGATGGGTAAGATTCAGCCCGGAAAGAGATGAGGAAAGAGAAGGATGTTTCAGGCAGAGGAACAGCATGTGGAGGTGAGAAAACATCTTTTGTGGAAACAAAAGAGCTTCTAAGTGGTTAGAACGGTGTGATCGATGAGGGATATTGGTGGTGCTGAGGCCAGAATAGAGAGGTGCCAGGAGCAGTGATTTGGGTGGGAGGAAAGTGACACCTTCATTTCTCAGAGGTTATGAATCCACCTTTGTTTTCCAGGAAGCAATTTACACCTCCACCTTCTAGGTAGGAACCCAAGTGCCCATCTCACCACATCCTCGTCAGCATTGGGTCTTATCGTTTTTTAAATCTTGGCCAATTTCAGTTAAAAAAAAAAACAACAACAGCTAATTGTGAAAATAAAAACAAATGAGTGTTTCTCTAGTAAGTGATGGGGTGAACAATTTTTTCAGGTATGCATTGGCCACACAAATGCCACCTCCTCCTCCTGCCCGCAAATGTTAGCAGGTCTTACACCCGATTGAGAGATTGTGGTCATTTCTAGTTCCTCTCTTGGCATGAAACAACTGGAAACTTGTAGGCTGCCCTCTCACCACATTGACGGGGAACCTGTAAGGTACCATACCCACTGTCTCTCTCTCTCTCTATGTATTTATTTATCTTTTATTAACCCTCACCTGAGGATATATTTTTTTTTTTTTCATTTTCTGCAAGGTGGAAGGGAGGGAGAGAGAGAAAGAGAGAACAACATTGATGTGAAAGAGACATATGGAGTGGTTGCCTCGAACAGAAGCCCCAACTGGAGGTGGAGGGAGGCAGTGAACTCAGGTATGTGACTTTGACCAGAATTCAAACCCACGTCCCTTCATGTGTGGGCTGACACTCCAACCACTGGGCAACACCGGCTAGAGCTCTCTCTCTCTCTCTTTTTTTTCTCTCTCTCTCTTTAATTTAAATTTTATTCAATTACAGTTGACATGTAATATCATATTAGTTTCAGATATACAGCATAGTGATTAGAAATTTAACTTACAAAGTGATTCCCTCAATAAGTTTAGTCCTCATCTTTAGTACTCAACTAATTACATAGTTACTACAACATTTCTGACTATAGTAATATACTTTATTATAGTGCTGTACTTCATATACCGGTGACTATTTTGTAACTGTCAATATGTACTTTTTAATCCTTTCACCTTTTCACCCAGCCTTTCAACCACCTCCCAACTAGCAACCATCCATTTGTTCTCTGTATCTATGAGTCGGCTTCTGTTTTGTTTATGTATTTTGTTTTTAAATTCCATAAAATCACATGGTATTTATCTTTCTTTGTATGACCTATTTACCTTAGCATAATACCCTCTAGGTCCATCTGTGTTATGGCAAACTATAATACTTCATTCTTTTTTATGGCCAAGTAATATTCCATTGTATATATCTGCCACATCTTCTTTAGCCAGTCACCTGTCAATGGATGTTTAGGTTGCTTCCATATATTGGCTATTGTAAATAATGCTGCAGTGAACATAGGAATACATATACCTTTTCAAATTAGTATTTTGAATTTCTTCAGATAAATATACAGAATGGAATTGCTGGGTCATAAGGTTATTCTATTTTTAAGTTTTTGAGGAATTTCCATAGTGTTTTCCATAGTGGTTGTACCACTGTGTTATACCACAAACAGTGCATGAATTCAGCAATACATTAAAAAGATCATACACCATGATCAAGTGGGATGCAAGTTTAGGTCAATACCCATAAGTCACTAACATGATACCAAATATTAATAGATAAAATATAAAATAAAAATCATATGATTATACCAATAGATGCAGAAAAAACATTTAACAAAATCCAGTATCTATTTATGATAAAAACAAAACGAATTGATAGCAACATGAGACTAGAGGGAACATACCTCAACGTAATCAAGGCCATATATGACAAACACAGCTAACATATTCAATGTGGAAAAACTAAAAGCATTTTTTCTTAAATCCAGAACTACATAAGGATATCTACTTTCACCACTTTTATTAAACATAGTATTGGGAGTCCTAACCCCAGCAATCAGAAAAGAAAAGAAAAAATAAAAGCCATCCAAATTGTAAAGGAAGAAATAAACTGTCATTATTTGCAGATTACATGATACTATATGTAGAGAACTGTAATGATTCCACACACACACACAAAAAAAAAAACATCAGAAGTGAAAAAGAAATTCCATACATTAATAGGATACAAAATTAATATTTATAAATCAATTGAATTTTTATACACCAATAACAAACTATCAGAAAGAGAAATTAAGAAAATAATCCCATTTACAATTGCATAAAAAATACTTAGGAATAAATTTAAAAGAGGAAAAGACATGTGTTCAGAAAATTATAAGACTGAAAAAAAATTAGAAGGCTGAAACCGGTTTGGCTCAGTGGATAGAGCGTCAGACTGCGGACTGAAAGGTCCCGGGTTTGATTCCGGTTAAAGGCATGTACCTTGCTTGTGGGCAAATCCCCAGTAGGGGGTGTGCAGGAGGCATTTGATCAATGTTTCTCTCTCATTGATGTTTTTAACTCTATTTCTCTCTCCCTTCCTCTCTGTAAAAAATCAATTATATATTTATTTATTTATTTATTTATTTTTTTAAGAAATAAGAAAAAAGAAAAAAAATGGAAGAACTTGAAAATAGCACTAGCCAGTTTGGCTTAGTGGATAGAGCGTCGGCCTGTGGATTGAAGGGTCTTGGGTTAAATTCCAGTCAAGGGCACATGCCCAGGTTACAGTCTCGATTCCCAATAAGGGTTATGCAGAAGGCAGCCAATCAGTGATTCTCTTTCATTATTGATGTTTCTATCTCTCTCTCCCTCTCTCTTCCTCTCTGAAATTAATAAAAATATTTAAAAATAAGTTTAGAAAATAAATGGAAGTCTATACTGTGCTCATGGACAGGAAAAATTAACATTGTTAAAATGTCCTTATTACCCAAAGCAATCTATAGAATCAACATAATCCTTATCATAATAACAATGGCATTTTTCACAGAACAAGAAAAAATAATCCTAAAATGTATACAGACCCACAAAAAACCTTGAATAGCCACAGAAATCTTGATGAAGAACAAAAAAGTGGGAGGTATCATGCTACCTGATATCAAGCTATACTACAAGGCTATCGTAATCAAAACAGCATGATACTAGCATAAAAACAGACACATAGATCAAAAGAACCCAGAATGCCCAGAAATAAACCCATGCCTAGTGTGGTAAATTAATCTATGACAAAGAGGCAAGAATATCCAGTGGAATCAGATTCTTTGATGAATGACATGGGAAAACTGGAAAGATACATGCCAAAAAAAAATGAAACTAGACCATGTTCTTACACCATATATAAGAATAAACTCCAAAGTGAATTAAATAGTTAAACATAATACCTGAACCCATAAAATTCCTAGAAGAAAACATAGGCAGTAAAATCTCTGATATTGCTCTTAGTAATATAACTTTTGAATATATCTCTGCAGGCAAGGGAAACAAAAGAAACAAAATATACAAGTGGGACTACATCAAACTAAAAGAGTTTTTGCACTGCAAAGGAAACCTTTAACAAAATGAAAAAGTCTACTGAATGGAAGAAGATATTTGCCAATAAAATATCAAATAAAGGTTAATATCCAAAATATATAAGAAACTCATACAATTTAACAACAACAAAACAACAAACAATCCAATTTAAAATGGGTAGGGGACCTGAATAGACATTTCTCCAAATAGAACATACAGATGGCCAATAGATGTATGAAAAAAATGCTCAAGGTCACTAATTATCAGAGAAATGCAAATTAAAGCCACAATGAGATATCACCACACACCAATCAGAATGGCTGTCATCAAGAAATCAACAGCCCCTGCTGGTGTGACTCAGTTGATTGCGTGCCATCTCATGCACCAAAAGGCTGCAGATTCCATTCCAGTCATGGCACATAACCAGGCTGTGTGCTCAGCCCCCAGTAGGGGGTGTGCAGGAGGCAGCCACTGATATTTTTCTCTCTCTCCCTCTCCCTTCCTCTCTCTAACAATCAATAAAAACATATTTTAAGTAAAGAAACCAACAAACAACAAGTGTTGGCAAGGATGTGAAGAAAAGGGAACTCCTTTGCACTCCTGGTAGTATTGCAAATTGGTGCAGCCACTATGGAAATCACTATAGAATTTCCTCAGAAAATTAAAAACAGACCCAGCAAATCCACTTTTGGGTATATAACTGAAGAAATAAATCCAATATACTAATTTAAAAAGTCATGTCATGGCAACATTATTTACAATAGCCTAGATATGGAAGCAACCCAAGTGTTCATCAAAAGACCATTAGATAAATAAGATGCAGTACCTGTATATACAATGGAATATTACTCAGCCATACAAAAGAATGAAATTTCCCTCAGTGGTTTGGCTCAGTGGAGAGAACGCCTGCCCTCAGACTGAAGGCCGTGTTTGATTTCAGTCAAGGACACATACCTCATTGCAGGCTCAATCTCAGGCCTTGGTCAGGATGAGTGTGGGAGACAAACAATCAGTGTGTCTCTCTCACATTGATGTTAAAAAAAAAAAAAAAAAGGAATGAAATCTAATCATTTTCAACTACTTGAATGGAGCTAGATGGTATAAGTTAGACAAAGAAAGACAAATACCATATGATTTCACTTATGTAGAATCTACAAAACAAAATCAATGAACAAACAAAACAGAAACAGACTCATAGATACAGAGAACAAACTGATGGTTGCTAGATGGGAGGAGGGATTTGCGGGGGGAGGAGAAAAAGGTGAAACGATTAAGAAGTACAAATTGCTAGTTACAAAATAGTCAGGAGATGTAAAGTACAGCCTAGAGAATGTAATCAATAATTTTATCTTAACTATGTAGCATGCCAAGGAAATACTAGACTTATCAAAGGGGATCACTTCATAAATTCTATAAATGCCTAACCACCATGCTATATACCTAAAATTAATATAATATTGATTGTCAACTGTAATTGAATAAACATTGTTTAAATGTACTTAAAAAATAAAAATGTTGGCCCTTACCAGCTGGCTCAATTGGTTGGGCATCATGTCATTCACTGAAAGGTTGCTGGTTCCATTCCGGTCAGGGCACATGCCCAGGTTATGGGCTTGGTTCCCAGTTGAGGGCATGCAGGAGGCAGCCAATCAATGTTTTACATGAATGTTTTTGTCCTTCTCTAAAAATCAATAAAATAAAATAAAAAAACTCTGTAAAGAAGCAAGGGCAATCTGCTTTACTCAGCCCATGGTTTAAATGTTCAGTTCATCCATAAATACCCTCACAGACACACCCAGAATAATGTCTGATCAAGTATCTGGGCACCTTGTGGCCAGTCAAGTTGACACATCAAATACCTCGTCAAGTGGAAATCTGTGAGTCTCATCTAAGTCACATAGGTGGGTGGTTCCTTGCAGTAAGAAGTTTCCCATAACATAAAGGGTTGGGGGAAATTCTTAACCTTCACTGTTTTCTAAGACCACAGGGCTGGGTACAGTTTAATATTGTCACGTCCCACACGGCCCTGCATGATGTGCTTCCTCACCTCCCTGCTCTCACCTCCTCCCTCTCTCCCCCTCACTCGCTCCACTGTGTTCCTTCAACATGCCAACCTGGTCCTGCCTCCAGCCCTTTACCCTTGCAGTTCCTCTGCCAGGAATGCTTCTCCTCATTTCTTAGGTCCTCTCTGATCACCTGTCTCATCATCCAGTTTAATTTTCCTCAGGGAACTTTTTACCACCTGAAATTCTTTTCTTTTCATGATTACTGTCCGTTTCTCTCTCTGGGTGGCAAGCTTTGAAATCAGCAAGTAAAAGTGTTGACTGAGGACTAAAAAGTGCCAGCTCCTGGATATGGTGCTGGATGTCTCCTGGAACTCACAGTCGGCTTGGGGAGGCCAACATGGGTTGGGTTGTACATGCAGATATACTTTCCGATCCTGATAAATGTTAGGTTAGACGGAAGTCTGGTGCCCAGTAGGCCTGACCACCTGGGCAGTAATACAGGTGACCAGAGGTTTGAAGTGGGGCTAGCATTGCTAGGGAAAGATAGAAGGAAAGAATGTGTTCCAGGTAAAGGGAACAGTTTGTGCAAAGGCCCTGAGGTGAGAGGGGGAAGTGCTGACCTCCAGGGACAGAAAGAGGCGTGTGGGAATGGTCTGCAGACTAAAATGGGAACCATGGAGTGAGCAGGCTTTGGACCAGTGGTAAATGGGGTTATGGGAAAATTATTTAGCTCCAGGTGTGGGGAGCCATCAAAGGATATTGAGCAGGAGAGGGGGGTGGTCAGGTTTGCTTTTTGCAGGAGAGAGTCATGGGATTCCCAGGTTAGGGGAAAACTAGAGAGAGGAGAGGGAAACACCAGATCCAGCCCATGGAAGCATAGGGTTGAAATCTGGACTGGGGAAAGGCATGGGGCTGGGGAAAAAGAGATGGAAGAGCTGAGACCCAGGAGGTAAGATGACCTAGCTGTGGATAACTGCCAGCCAGGTGGGCTGGGCCCAGGTCTTCCACTCACTGCCCAGGGGCTTGGTCAGCCATCAGTGGGATTCTGGGAAAATCAATTAGCCTCCATTCTTAAAACAAGCCCAGCCCCCCTTTCCTACATCTGGCAGCCACATCTGTCCCTACAGTGTCAGGAGGCCCAGGTGACAGCTGGGGGTAAGGAGATAGGTGGTATGTGTGTAGCTGTATAAGATTCTGCTCAAACCAGAATTCCCTGCCTGTCAGAATTACACTTGTCCTCCCTTGGGTTGTTGAATCTGCTGAGCTGGGGTGAGATGTTGGCCAGGTGCCCCACCCCAGTTGGGGGCAGTGGTGTCAGTGATTTACTGGTTTCCGTGGAGAGCAGGCCCTGTGGCTTCCCCTCTTGAGGTCCTCTCCCTCCCCCACCACCACCAGCCTCCTGCAAACAGGCTCAGCTCCTCCAGCCTCCAGGTGTCTGTGCCCCTGAAGCTAGGATTAGGGTCGGGGAAAGTATGACATTCTTCTGAGCAAAATGTAAGAGGGTGCCCCAATCCCAGTAATATAAGTAAGTAACATTCTCTTTTCTTCCTTTTTTAATTGAAATATATTTTATCTATAATCATGTTTAAATTTAAGGTGTACCACATGTAATTTGACACATGTATATGTTGTCATACGTTTGTCATAGTAGGGATAATTAGAACCTCTACCACAATCCATCATTATCTTTTCTTTTTAACGACTGGATTAAGCTCTAGTCTCTTAGCAATCCCGAGGACTACAATTCAATACTGTTGTCTTTATTCACCATATTGTGCATTAGGTCTCCAGGCTTATAAGGTAAATAATATTTCTTTGCCATGATTTGGATTGAGATAGACTCCATACCATTCCATTCCCCCTGGAAAGTGTAGGATTTTGTGACCAGTTAGGACATTTTCACCTCCATCCCCTCTAATTGCAGAAGAGCTTCATCACTCCAGAAAGAAACCCCATTCCCACTGGCTGTCTCTCCCCATTCACCCCTCCCCGAGCCCCTTGCATCCATGCAATATTTTAAAAAGTCAAATTAATGCAAAGAATTTCATGCTGATTAAGCTATCAAGTTTTAAAATGAAGACATGTTCTCACAGTGCACTCTTTGACCCCATATCCCTCAGCAAACCCTAATCCCCACCCAGTCTGTGATTTGCCTGGTGGAATGATCAGCCTATTCCAAATATTTCCTCTCCTGGGTCGTCCAAAGAACAGGAGATCAGGGGTGAGGTCTGGGTGGTGATTTAGTGGGTCCTCTTTTTGCTCAAACCCTTGGGAGAGAGGGTCTCTGTGGCCAGTGGTTGGCTGGGTGACTTGAGGCCCCTCTTTGGCACACTCTAGTTGAAACAGCAACCTTATCACCACTTATTTGGTACTTACTGTGTACTGAGCACGTTAAGTCCATTTTATACATGTACTCAGAATGGTTTTAGAAAATTACTTCTATGGAGGCGCTCACATTGGGAAACATTCAAACAATACATTACTATACAGAGTAAATACGAAACCCTTCCTTCCTCCCACGTCAGTTTCAAAGAAAACCACAGCTTGAGATGTGTCCTCCATACTGCCCAGAGTTCCTGTGTGAACCTATGGAATCCTTACAATGGCCCCATCATTGCGCAAGTGACTCAGAGAGGTCAGGTTGTGCATCCAACCAAGGTCGCACAGCATGTGACGGGGCATGACTCTAATCCAGTCTTATCTGGTTCCAATGTCAGGAGGAAGAGAGGGAGAGGGGTTCCTACATGGGAGGATTCCTCTCAGCTCAGTCAATGTTGTGGCTCATTCATTCAGTCACTCAGCAAACATTTATTGGGCGTGACTGTGTGCCAGGTGAATGATACACACGGACCCCCTGCTCTCCCCAAACTCATGGTGGAGACAGGTGACACTAGCCTCTGACAAGGAATCCAACAGAAGTCAGATGAGCACAGCTAGGGGAGAGGGAAGAAAACAGCCTGGATGGATGCCAAGAACTTAAAAGAAACATCTTTATTTTTAAAAATACATTCACATGATTCAAAATTCTAATAGTTCAAAGGTCAGGCATCAAGAAATCTCCTTCTTGATACCCTGACCCCTGGTGACCCTCAAGAGCATCAGTCCTTACTGGAAGTGATTATCACAGCAAAGGGGTAAAAATTGGATCTGAGGTGTGGGCAAAAAAGTCTGTTTTTATGTATAAAATACAGATATAGTAGATATTGCAACTTGTCCTGCATGGGATTTGTACCAATTTATTTCTTTGCCATCAAGCTAAGAGAGTGCCACAATTTCACCAATGTGGTATTATCAAACTTTTAGATTATGTTTGCCTTATGAGATAGAGAATCTTCTGTGACTAAGAACCATTTGTCTTTTTCTTTGAGCTCAAGATTTGTATTTTTTTTAATATATTTTTTTATCGATTTCAGAGAGAAAGGGAGAGGGAGAGATAGAAACATCAATGATGAGAAAGAATCACTGATAGGCTGCCTCCTGCATGCTCCCCACTGGTAATCTAACCCGAAACCTGGACATGTGCCCTTGACCAGAATCAAACCTGGGATCCTTAAGTCCACAGGCTGATTGATGCTCTATCCATTGAGCCAAACCAGCCAGGGCAAGATTTGTATGCTTTACTAACTTTTCCATGGACTATTGTAGAATTTTTCTTATTGTTTCCAAGAGCTCTTTATATATTATGGACATTATCCCTTTTTGTTATGAGTTATAGTTTGTCTTTTGTCTTGACTTCGTTCAGAGTGTGTTGTGTGTGTGTGTGTGTTTGTGTGTGTGTGTTTTATCTTTAGATTTTCTTTTGATATTTACAAGTAGTCACCTGTTTAGACATTTCTTTTATGGCACCTGAGCTTTGTGTCACACTGAGAAGATGGTTACCTTTGAGAAGGCAGAAGATGGAAAGGAGCATTCTGACAAGAAAGAATATCAGGTGCAATGATCCGGAGGTAGGACAGGAAATTAGCACAAATATTACTCAGGGTTCTCCAGAGAAACAGAAACAATAAAAAATGCATGTGTAAAGAAAGAATGATTTTTTAAAACATTTGCCACATGATTGTGGAGGCTGACAAGTCCAAATGCTCTGCAGGGTAGGCTGGCAGCCTGGAGACCCAAGAAGAATTGTGGCTGGAGTCCAAAGGCAGTCTGCTGGCACCCTCCTACTTTGGGCGAAGTCAGTCTTTGTTCTATTAGGGCCTTCAACTGATTGGATGAGACCCACTCACATGATGGGCAATCATCCATTTCACTGAAAGCTTACTGATTTAAATGTTCATCGCATCTAAAACATACCTTCTCTGAAACATCCAAACTGGCATTTCATCAAACATCCAAACACTTAGCCTAGCCAAGGAGACAATAAAATTAACCATCACAGCCCAACCTTTCCCAAACCTGGGCACATCTCCTTACCTCATACTTCCATAGTACACGATGTGGGGCGCATGCTTCTCCCACTGTTCCCACAGGGCCCAGTAGGACAGAGAGGCGCACAGCAAGACCAGGATGACGCCCTCCACCCATCTGGAGAAAACAGACGCCAGGTTTGTGTGTGGGCATAGAGGAGATCAGAGGCTGGAATTTTCGGTGCTCTGAGTGGAGTGGCCAGCAGAGAGTGCAGGGGGTTACCGATGACTCCTAGGAAGAGGTGAGATTGCAGACATCAGACTTGGGAGTGTGCAAATGTGAGGAGCACGTGTCCAAAAGGCTGTAGAATAAATTTATGCCACAGGTAGGGTTTAGAGCTGGGGGAATCTTAGACTGGTCTAAATGAGAGTCTGCACAGCAGCCTATAGTGATGGGAGTTTCTTCATCCTCCTCACTTTCTATAGCATTAGAGACTGCCTGTCCCACACACGTGTGTGTGTGTGTGTGACTGGCAGAGCCTTGGCACCGTGCTGTGAGGTGGGTTTCTCCTGAGGTCTGGGATGACTGGTCTGTTGCAGTCATTGTGGTTCTAAGGTCAAGGTCCTCATATCTTGAGCTTGGAGGTGCTGCCCCTGGTGGGAAGAATAAGAAGCTTCCCCTCACTACCCTGTAACTTCCTGGGGGTTCTTGAGGATTCCACAGATTGAAGCTGCCTTGCTTACCAGGTGGGGAGGTGAGGCGTAGGGTCCAATCCTGTGTGTTTGTGATCTGGAGATCTAGGCCTAACTGTGGGGCCCTCCTTCCAGCTGACCACCACCTGCTCTCCAGGAATGGGACTGGACACAGTGGGACAGAATGGGGGGAGAAGGGGGGATAGCTAGGGCCCTCACCCTCACCTATCGTCCAATAGTACAGTGTTTTTCAACCTTTTTTGGGCAAAGGCACACTTGTTTCATGAAAAAAATCACGAGGCACACCACCATTAGAAAATGTTAAAAAATTTAACTCTGTGCCTATATTGACTATATATAAAGTAATTCTCTTGAATAGGAATCAAATAAACACAAAGAAAGTATTTTATAATTACTTTATTATGAAATATTAAGTAAACAAAATAGTGAAAAATTATAAAATTCTTGTCTTGTCTGCACCTATGGCACACCAGGCAACATCTGTGCCTCGGAACAGTGGTTGAAAAACGCTGCAATAGTATATGTGGGAGATGGGTGGGGTGGCCTCCGTGCTCCACAAATAAATGAGTTTCCACTATGGAAAATTCCTGCTTATGAACAATCCTGGCAGGTGAGTCAAGACGCACAGAAAGACCCAGCGTGAAATAGTGAGAGAGAGCCTGTGAGAAAGGCTCCATAACGGTTGATAGGTTGAATGAATGAATGAATGAATGAATGAAGCCTTGGACTGGGGAGGAGAGGACCCACTGCGAACATAGATAAGCTCTGGCAGCTTGTGCTTCTTTTTTGATACACCGAGAAGGTGTGTCCAGGCTGCAGGATGAGGTTCTGGTTTTTGTTGTGCTGGAAGGCCTGAATGCAGAGGGTCCTGCCTTTGTCAGGACTCCAGGCTGGCTGAGGATGAGGGCAGAGGGAGGACAGAGACCCATGGGGAGAAACCTCGCTGGCATCCTCAGGCAGGTTCCAGAGAAAGCCCCTAGGAGCGAATCTCAGGAATAAGACAAGGGTCTCAAGGTCTTTGCATTTCTTACTGAAGGCTAGTCTTACCCATTGCTGTTCCTGCTAAATGTTAAAAAAACATAACAGTATCTTGCAGACCTAGAAGTAACCTTATGAACCTGACAGAACACAGGTAAGATGTTTAACTAATTGCAAACAAACCAACATGCAATTAACAAAATTTGGATGAGTTTAGCCAACTGTCAAGAGAAATCAACTTGTCATTAACAAAATAGTGTATATAATCAATGACTAAGCGTCTTTTCTAAGAGGCAGATGTGAATCCCCGTGTCCTTTACTTGATGCAGGTAAATAGTAAAAGTGTAACAGGATTGTAAGAAGCTAGCAAAATTCCTCAGTAAGTAGAGTAGGGAAACAAACAAGAAATTGAACAAGATTAAACAGTTTGGGCAACTCCCAGCAGGTTAAAACCTTACGGTGAGAACAAATGGCTAATCCTCTCCTCACTAATGGAAGAATGCAGGAAGGGGGGGGGGGGGGGGGTAATGACTCTACTTCCTAACCAAAGAATACACAATGTAAGTTGCCTTGGAACTGCTAAGGCAGGACTGGAAAGGGGGAAAGAGGAGAGAAGAGGGACTTTTCATCTCACTGTCTACACAGAGAAGCCAGCAGTCTCAGGGCCTGTTAAAGATCAAGTCATCAGATGCTTCTCATCACTTCTGGGAAAGCTATACTGAAGTAAAAGGGAGACCTTGAGAGTTACTTTGTACCAAGATAGCTGGCACAGGGCTTTTAAATCCTATAGACAGAAAGGCCGGAAAATACTAACCCCCATCAGACTCCCTCCTCACATTAACGGAGAAAGCCCGTCTGTGCCTCATAAGCTGAATGCATTTGATAGATTTGCTTACCTTGCTTTTTTGGATAAATTTACTTGGTTTATTTCTTTAATAAGTTTGTTTACTACAAGAGAATGACAAGAACAGGGGAGGGGACAGCTTTCTCTCTCTCCGACTCAGGGGGCTGTCCGATGACATCTTTCTTGGCATCTATAACAAAACTACCGAAGGACAACCACGTCTCATTCCTGAATGAGGCTGGAGGTGAGGTCCTTTCCTGGCCCAGAAAGCACCCAGGGCCTTGGTACTTAAACATTAGGGGGGTGATAGGTTTCAGAGGGCCTAGCATCATAACACCATTGATCAGGCAATCAGATCAACCTAACGAGTTCAAATTAATCCAGTGTTATCTGTTCCCTGCTTGATCACTAATTCAGTAGTGGTGCCCTGAATAGAACACCCAAAGCTGTGAACCCCTTGAGGTTTGGTGACAGGAACAGTCTGAGCAAGATCCGGGGAAATGGAGTGAACTTGGAATGAACTACCAAGGGAGGGATATGGGGACAGACAGTAGGCCACTGGGGACCTGTGTGGAGGTGGAGGGAAGAGCCAGTGTCCAGGTGGTGACCCCACTGGGGTATTTGCCCCAGGTCATGGTGGGCTGGGCAGCCCTCAGAACAACACTGCCTATTATTGTCTCAACTAATGGGATGGGGTCCAAGGACTGGTTCTGGGGTTGGGTTCTGGGGAGTCTGAAACTCCAGGGTGAGGTATCCTGGATGTCCATTTTGGGGCAAGCCTGGAGGAGGGTCTTTGGGGGGTCAGAACACAGGGGATGGGCTAGGGCAGTGGTTGGCAAACTCATTAGTCAACAGAGCCAAATATCAACAGTACAATGACTGAAATTTCTTTTGAGAGCCAAATGTTTTAAACTTAAACTATATAGGTAGGTACATTGTTATTAACTTAATTAGGGTACTCCTAAGCTGGCCTTTGCTAAAAACTCAAGGGGCCAAAGAGCTGCATGTGGCTCGAGAGCTGCAGTTTGCCGACCACTGGCCTAGGGCATTAGTGGGATCACTACCGGATGATTCTGGAGGCAAGAGCCTGGGGGGGCGGGGGGGAATTGCATTAGGAGGTTCGTTGTGAGATGGGCCATTCGAGTGTATTTCTGGGGCAGACTTAGTGCAAGGGGTTGAGCTGAGAGCAGTGGGCGCCAGATTGGGGCATTGGGGTCTCAGAACATGATGTTCTTGAAGATACAGATAGGGAATGGGCTCTGGATGGAAGGAAGAATTCTGGGGGAACAAATCATGCTGGGGATAGTTTTGAGAGAGGGTGAAACTTGGAGAATGGGCTCTGGACACTGGAGGTCCCTTAGGGAGCCATTATAAGGGAGACCCTTGAGCATAACATGAACCTTTGTGGTGTTTATGCGAGTTTGGCACTTGTGAGGAGGACTTAGGGGGCACTCAGAACATCAGGGAGTTGGATAACGTTGGGTAAGAAAAAAGGGGAAACCAACCAGGAGATGGGTTTGGCGTGCTCAGAACCGGGGATGTCTTGGCAAGTGGATTCTGGAGGGGGTATGTTTGCAGGCATTAGAAATAGGGGCAGATTATAAGGGTGCACCCAGGGGCTGGAGCACTCATGGAAAGATTCTGGGAGGGGGGTTTGAGCATTCTGGTGCAAGGTCCTTGGAGAGGAACAAGTTATGGAAATGGGTTTGAGGATCTTTGATGAACCTATCAATGGTGTGAATTGGCGGGTGGGGGAGGCGCTTAAAGCCCAAGGGAATCATGGGGATTATATAAAAACAAACAAACAAGAAAAAATAGTTCCTGGGGGTGAGAGATTAAGATATCCAAATCTGGGACTATCTAGGGATTACACTTGGGTGGGGGTCCTAAACCGTGAGTGCCTTGGGGTGCACTAATCATGGGAAACAGGTTTGACAGGGTTAGTGGGTCAGCGTCTGGGTTGGGGCCAGGAGTGGACCAGACTGACCCCGGGGGAAAGGCAGGGCAGAGCTGGCTGGGTAACAAAGCTTTACTGCCCCATCCCCTCCAAGCCCCTGCCACACTCAGTAGCACTTGTGGTACACGATGTGGGGCCCCTGCTCCTCGTATTGCTCCCTGAGGACCCAGGAGGACTGGAAGGCCCGCAGCGAGGCCAGGATGGAGCCCCCGATCCACACGGAGAAGTTCCTGGAGGGCTGGGCAGCCACCGCAACGATGTGCGCATCCTCAGGGCGCAGGCTGCACTGCAGCTCCTGTAGGAAGCGACCCTCGAGTCCCTTGAGGAGCGAGGAGCCCCCGCACAGCAGCACGTTCTGGGCCAGGTGTGCCCGCACCTCCAGGGGCACCTTGTTCAGGCTCCGTGTGGCCATGGCGGGGACGCCCACGGGCGACAGGCCGGGCATCTCCGGGGGCCTGAACAGCAGCTCGGGGCACTGGAACAGCTCCTTGCCCAGCGTGACCGCGCGGCCGTCGGGCAGCTGCAGGCTCAGCTGGCATTCTTGCTCGGGCAGGGCCTGCGCCTTCTGGAAGTCAGGCGCCACGTAGCAACAGCAGTGCTTGATCCTCTCCACCACGTCCAGGTCCTGCTGCCCCAGCGGCAAGCCGGCGCCCAGCAGCATCTCGGCCAGGAAGGCGGTCAGGTGCGCGCCCGCCAGGTCCAGGCGCTCCGTGGCATGGGGCAGGTGATAGCCCTGGAAGACGGGCGTCGTGGTGGTGACCCCGTGGCCCACGTCCACCACCAGCCCGCTGACCCGCCCGTGGGCGTAGACCGACAGCACCGGCTGGGAGGCCACGTACATGGCCGGGGAGCACAGGGACTCAAAGGCCACCTCCACCAGCTTCTCGCGGTTGGTCAGGGGGCTGAAGGGCTGGTCGGAGAACAGCAGCGGGTGGTCCTGGGTGGCGATGCCCAGGTCGTGCTCCAGCAGGTGGCGCCAGATAAACTCCGCCGCCAGCCAGTCCACCAGGATGCCATTCCGGATGGGCTTCACCAGCGTCAGCTGCGGGCGCGCCAGGGCGGCCTCGCCAATGAACGTCTCCAGCACCGTCTGCCCCTTGGTGGCCGGCCTCTTGGGCTGGCAGCCCACGATGGTGGCCACGGTGTAGGCGGGCCGGGCCTGGCCCGCGAAGCCCACCTTACAGGTGCCTGTGCCCATGTCGATGACCACAGCGCTAGTGTTTGGGGGCAACGTGTTGCCCAACATGCTGGGGTGTCCTACGGTAGGGTCTTGTTCGCGGGGATGGAGGTGGGGGTCACCCTGGGGTCTGGGGTCCTTTGGGGCTCAGAGAGGTTAGGGTGATTTGTATCAGGTGGGTGGACAGTTGAGCAAGGCTGACTTCTCTCTTCTGGGGAGAAAGGTTGAGGTTGGGGCAGGCACAGGCAAAGACACAGAGAGGGGCTGGTCTATGACATCAGCCAGCCTGCTGTTCCCTTCAGAAGACTTCACAATGCAGGGCTAAGGGGTGGGGTCCTTTCCTGCCCCAGAAAGCTCCAGGGGCCTTGGTACTTGAACAGTAGGGGGCTGATAGGTTTCAGAGGTCCTAGCATAATAGAATCAATAAGATGGATGGTCAGACAATCAGGTCAGCCCTTATGAGTTCAAGTTAATCCAGTGTTATCTGTTGCTGGCCTGATTCACCAATTCAGTAGTAGTTTAATAATAATGATATTCATGTTCTATCATCTTTTCATTTATTGGCTAGAGTATTCTTTTTTTAATGCATATATATATATATATATATATATATATATATATATCTCACACTGGACAGTGCTATTCATCAGGCATGCTGTCAGATTCCTCACATCACCTTTCAACATCTCATGGAGTCAATGGCAAGAATTGCCACAGTATTGAAGGCAAAACGTGGCCCAATAATCTGGCCACTCAGTGTGTGTTTGTATGTGTGTGTGTGTGTGTGTGTGTGTGTGTGTGTGTATTTCAGAGAGTAAGGGAAAGGAAGAGAGATAGAAACATCAATGATGACACAGAATCATTGATTGGCTGCCTCCAACCCACACTGTAGACTGAGACCGCAACCCAGACATGTGCCCTGACTGGGAATCCAACCATGACCTCCTGGTTCATAGATAGATGCTCAACCACTGAGCCACGCTGGCCAGGCTTGAGTAATTATTCTTTATACATCTTGTGTATCCTTACACAGTAAAGAAAAAGTGAGTTTTAACACAACCTTCCCTGGAAGTTTCCCTAACATATTGAAATAACAACAGATGACATCAATGGGAAATTCATCAAAAAACCTTGACCTTTAGTTTTTGATTTTGGATCTAATTTGTAAATTATCTTTTTTTTTTTTTAAGATTTTTTTTTTTTTAAGAGAGAGAGAGAGACAGGAAGGGAGAGGGAAATAAATATTATCAAATATCATCAATCTGCTGCCTCCTGCACACCCCCTACCCCGGTTAGGGGGCTTTGCCTCCAACCCAGGAATGTGCCCTGACCAGGAATCCAACCTGGAGCACGGGAGAACATCCAGGCAACTGAACTGCACTGGTCAGGGCACTAAATTATCTTGACTGCTGACTTCTCTTTTGAGATTAGTCCATTTGGGATTATGTAGGTGTACAATCTCACAGCATTTGAAAAATACTGATGGGACTCTTCAACAATGTTTGTTTCATTCTGTGCCCGAGTGTGTGTGTGTGTGTGTGTGTGTGTGTGTGTGTGTGTGTTTGTATGAGAGTGCTTATCGCATTTTGAGGTAGGGGTTTCAGGATAGGTCCCTTAGGTTGGGAAAATTTTTTCCTGACCACTTTCTGTGGGTTTTATTTTCATTCATGCCTTGACCAGAATGTCAAGAGTAGCATTAAACAGTTCATTTTATAGAATTTAAAAAAGTAATACTCAGATATAGTAAAAACAAAGAAAGATACCATAAAACTATGAGCTGGCCCTGGCCAGTATGGCTCATTGGAGTGTTGTCCCATACAGCAAAAGGTTGTGGACTCAATTCCTGGTCAGGGCACCTACCTAGGTATTGGGTTCAGTCCTCAGTTGGGACAACTACAAGAGGCATATTTCTCTCTCACATTGATGTTTCTCTCACTCTCTCTATCCTTTTCCCTTCCTCTCTCTAAAATCAATGAACATGTCCTCAGGTGAAGATTGAAAAAAGAAAAACAAAACAAAACAAAACAAACAAACAAAAAAAGCTGATTCCTCAACTTTGCAGGCCAGAAGGTATTGTCATAAAATATTCAAAGTGAAGAAAAGCAAAGACCTATGTCTAAGATTACTCTACACAAGAAGGCTATTATTTAGAATCAAAGGAGAGGGGGTCTTATAAGATGGTGAAGGAGAAATGATCTGGAGTAGGTTCTGACTTTAACTTTGAGCTCTCTGCTCTGGATTTAAATCGCCTTTTGTTTATTTGTTTGTTTATTTATTTTTTATTCTCACCTGGGGATATTTTTTATTGATTTCTTCAAGAGAGGGGAAGAGTGAAATATCAATGTGAGAAAAACACATCGATCGGTGGGTTGCCCTGACTAGGACCTGAGCTGGGGAGGATCCTGCAACTGAGGTATGTGCCCTTGACCGGAATTGAACCTGGGATCCTTCGGTCCACCACCGATACTGTATCCACTGAGCCAAACCAACTAAGACAAATCTTCTTGATGACATCCCAGGACAAGGTCACATCTATCCCCAGAGGAAGGGAGGAAAGATGGAAGTACAAAAGATCAAAGATAATTATCTAACAATGGAAGGCTTTATTTATCATTGGGTTAAATTCCATGTTTATTTCTACTGTGTAAGAGGAAAATAAGTATAATGATCAAGACTTCACAGAGAATAAATTGTGATTATAGAAAGCAATCTCAACCAGAGCCTGGTTTAAGCATTCCATACTTTACCCCCTGTTTCCAATGCCCCCAAGAGAGAGCCACAAAATCCATTTGCCAAGACATTCTTGGGTCTGAGCAAAAATCCACCTCCTTGTTGGTTTCCCCAACTGATTATCTAATGTTCTCTGACACTGATGTTCTTGAGCCCCACCCTGAATCCCCAACAAGTGATGAAGCCCCGTATCCACCACAAAGACTCATGTTCTGCTCAAGTCTCCCCCACAATAACCCCCTGAAGAACCCCTTCAGCGTCCACAGTCCATCCCCCAAGTTCCTTCCTCCCCCCAAATTCTGCCCTCCTGTTTCCCCAGAGTTCCTCCTTCCAGGTCTCCCAGAACCCATATCCCATATCTACCCCCAAAGGATACCATATTCTGAGATCCCAAACCCTCAGGGTGGTCCCCATTGTTTTCAGCCCCCAAAATACTTCTACATGAACTTTCTCACAGTGCACCTTCTGACTCTGTTCCTCAGCCTCTCAAATCCTCCCCCAGGACCATCCCAGGATGACCCCACTAATGCCCTCGGCCATCTCCTGTGTTCTGACCCTCAAAGACTCTCCCAGGGTTACCCATGATGAACATCCAGAACACCCCACCCTGGAGTTTTAAACCCACGTCCCAGGCCCTAACCCTAACCCTAATCCCGAGTCCTATCCCTTTAGTAAGACGCTTTTAACAGTAATGTTCTGGAGGGCTTCTCAGCCCATTGTGGCCTGAGGCAGATACCCCAGATGGGGCCTCCTCCTGAACAGTGGCTCTCTCCCCCAACCCTCATTAGGTTCCCAGGGGCCAACTGTTCTGGGCTGTCTCTCCCTATCTCACCCTATTCCATTAGTTCATTCTAAGTCCACTCCATCTCTCCAGACCTCATTAAACCTGCTCCTGCAATACCAAAGTCCCTGCCTTAAGGAGCCCTTCAAGACCTCTCCTTCTCCATACTGTCCCTACAAGGGCCTAGAGTGGGAGTCCAGCCTCTCAGGATGGGGAAGTTTGGCATTCTCCCCACAGGATGCCCTGGTCCCTGCTCCTTCCTGCACACTTGTTCTTAGCCACACTGGGCCCCTGCTGGAGGCAGGACTATCTGCCATTACATTATCCAGCTCATCTAAATCTCAGGATTCTCCACCCAGCACCCTGGACATATCCTCCCAGTTGATCAACAAAATAAGAAGGAACTGCCAGAGCTTATTTATGTTCATATTTGGTATCCTCTTCCCCCAGTCTAAAGAATCATTCATTCTTTCATTCATTTAATCAGTCAATATTTAGTGAGCATCTCTCACAAGCTCTCTCTTTCTTCTGTTTCTCTCTCACACTCATCTTCTAGCACTTGCTTTTCCAGAGTGAAAACTCATTTATTTGTGGAGCATCCCCGCATCCCCCACATCTACCATCAGAAAAATGGGTATGACAGCCTTAGTTATTCCCATGTGCCATGCCCCACTGTGGCCTGACGACTGGACAGGGCTCTAAGAGAGGGTAGTCCTCAGCTGAGGGGAGGACCCCACAGTCAGGCCCAAATCTGCAGATGGCAAATATGCAGGGTTTGACCCCCTGCCTCTCCTCTCCACCAGGCCAACAGCTTCAATCTGCAGAATCAGCAGCAAACCCACAGGAGGTTACAAGGTAGCAAAGGGAAACATCTCCTTCCTTCCACAAGGGGGCATCATCTCCAAGCTCAAGACAAATAAGGCATGGCATTTAGAACCACAATGATGGCAGCAAACCACACATGCCAGACTTCAAGTGAGACCCACTCCACACACACACACTCACAGAAGGGATGTGGGACAGGCTGTCTCAAATGCTACAGGAAGTTAGGAGGATGCAGAAACCCCCACAACCCGTAGGCTGCTGGGTGGACTGTCATTTAGAACAGACTAAGGTTCCGCAGACTCCAAACCTTATCGGGGGTAGAAATTTCCTCTACAATCCTCAGGTCTTGTGCCATCATATCTGCATATTCCCAGGGATGGGGAACTCATTACCTCAAGTATGCTGTTAGAAATCACACCTCCTCTATACCCTCTGCCTATCAGACCCCCACCCTGACACTGAGAGCACTAAAGACCCCCGTCTTCCTCCCTCATGCCCACACACATCCCTCGAGCCTGATCTCTTTGTGTGGATTATGGGACCTTCTTGGCCTTGCTGTGTGCCTTTCTGTCCTGCTGGGTCATGAAGCCATGGCAAAAGCGTGGGCCCCACATTTTGTACCACAAAAGTATGACTTAAGGGGATGTGTGTATGCCAAGGTGATAAGAAGTGGACTTGTGATGGTTAATTTTATGTGTCTACTTGGCTATGACAGGTGCCCAAAATGTCTGATAAAAGGCCAGTCTAGGTGTTGCTGTGAAGGTATATATATTTTTAGATGAATTAACATTTAAATCAGTAGACTTAGAGTAAAACAAATTATCCTCTACAATGTGAGAGGGCCTCATCTGGTCAGTTGAAGGCCCTAATAAAACAAAAACTCACCTTGCCCAAGGAAGGAGGACTTCTGGCAGCAGACTGCCTTTGGATTCCAACTGCAGTTCCTCCTGGGTCTCAAGCCTGCTAGCCTATCCTGCAACTTCTACAATTTATTGGACCTGTCAACTTCTACAATTTATCTCTTTCTCTCTGCATCTTATTGTTTCTGCTTCTCTGGAGGTCCCTAACTAATAGATATACCAAGCCCCTGCCTACCTCAAGACCTTTACCCCTCCTATTTCCTCTACTCAGAATGTTTCTTCTCATGTCTTATCTTATCCAAGATAACCCCGTTCTCAGAATGATACAAACCTCTGATTCTATAAAAAGATGATTAAAACAACTGACTTCATGTAAACCTCCAGAAAAATCTGTAAGGTAAATATCACCCTAAACAAAGTCAAGCCAAAGGACAAATTAAAAATAAATTCAATAAATCATTTTTAAAAAATCAAATGACAGAGTATACTATAAATAATACAAGGAGCCTTTGGAAAACAGTAAGAAAAATACAACAGTCATGAAAAAGTTATCAAAGGATACAAATCTTGAGTTCACAAAGAAAGAACAACAAATGGTTCTTAGTCACAGGAGAAGATTCTCATCCTCATAATGAAAATGAACATTAAAACTATACTGTGATACCATTTTTAACCTATAGATTGGCAAAGATCAAAAGGTTTGATGACCAAGTCATGTAGGTGAGGCAGTGGGAAAATTGGCAGCATCTTACCGTGATGATGAAAAAGGAAATTGGTACAAATCCTATGCAGGACAAGTTGCAATATCTACTTAAATGACAAATTCACACACCTTCTGACACAGCTATCACACCTCCAGGAATTTCTCCTTCAGACACAATCACTCTTATGTGAAATTACTCAAGTGCAGCTATCCAGTGAACACTGAAGCACACACAACAATGTCATGTGTTTTCGTGAGAAAGGGTTAGATAAGTTTCATTAAGACATAGAGAAGGCTACACATCTGTGAAAAAGAAACCAGAAAGCTGTGTTCACTGACATGGAGTGGTCGTCAAGATATATTTTAAGTAAAAAGAAGAATGAGGAGGGGGAGGAGAAAGAGGAGAAAAAGAAGACTTGGAATGATCTGTTATTATTTATGTAAAAACAGGAACAAATGAATGTGTAGATATTTTTTTGAAAAGGCCTAGACTATTTCCGGAAGATCTCACAGTGGCTGCTTCTATAATAGTTTCTAAGATTTATTTCATTATTACACACAAAGGAGCAGTCATTTTCAGGCATTTCCTCTAATTGCCTCCCATGAATATTTTAAAAAATATTTTTATTGAATTTTTTACAGAGAGGAAGGGAGAGGGATAGAGAGCTAGAAACGTCTATGAGAGAGAATCATTGACCAGCTGCCTCTCGCACACCCCCCACCGGAGATGTGCCCGCAACCAATGTACATGCCCTTGACCGGAATCAAACCTGGGACCTTTCAGTCCGTAGGCCGACGCTCTATCCACTGAGCTAAACCAGTTTCTGCACCTCCCATGAACATTTAATACTGCAGATCTATTGTATACCTTTTTATATATTCTATGTATATCTGCACTTTATACATAAAAATGGGCTTGTGTTTTTGCCCACTACCAGACCCATCTCTTGGGGGTGAACACCCCCATTGAGAACTGGGGGTCACCGGGGGCCTGGGCATAGAGGTAGGCAGGAGATTCTCACTGCTTGCTCTTTTGAATTATTAGAATTTTGAATTGTGTGAGTGTATTTTTTAAAATATGGATGTTTACTTAAGTTTTTCTGGCATCACTATGGCATCTCTGTTTCCTTCCCTCTCCCTAGTTGTGCTCATCTGACTTCTGTTTGATTCCTTGTCAATGGATGGCATCTCCTGTCTCAGCTATGAGTTTTGGGAGAGTGTATCATTTACCTGGCACACAGCCATGCCCAATTAAGGTTTGTTGAGTGACTGAATGAATGAGCCACAACATTGACTGAGCTGAGAGGAATCTTCCCAAGTAGGGAGCCCTCTCCCTCTCTTCCTCCTGGCATTGAGTCAGAGAAGACTGGATTTGAGTCATGCCCTGTCACATGCTATATGACCTTGGACAAGTGACCTGACCTCTCTGAGCTTCAGTCAACACCTATAAAATGAGGGCAATATTAGTGCTCACTACAGGGGGGTTTTATGAAGATTAAGCAAGATCACACAGGCCTCTGGGAAGTATGGAAGGACACATCTCACACTGTGGTTGCATTGGGGCCTGTGACTGGAAGGAGGGGTGTGGTTCACATTTACCCTGAATATTTATGCATTGTTTGAAAGTTTCACAGCGCAGATGACTACAAGGTAATAAATTTTTAAAAACTATTTTGAGTGATGAACAAAATGGACTTGCTCAGTAGACAGTAAGTGCCAAATAGATGGGGGTGAAACTGCTATTTTGACTAGAGAGTGCCAAATAGTATCCCAAGTCCGCTAGTCAACCACTGCCACTAAGACCCTCCCCCAAGGGTTTAAGCAGAGAGAGGACCCATTAAGTCACCTCCCAGACCTCGCCCAAGATCCAGATCCCCTGTTCTTTGGGGGGCCCAGGAGAGGAACTATTTGGGACAGGCAGGTCATTCCACCAGACACATCCCAGACTGGGTGGAGATTAAGGTCTGCTGAGTGATATGGGGCCCAAAAGTGCAGTGTCAAAGCTTGTCTTCATTTTAATATTTGACAGCTTATTTGTCATGAAATTTTTATGATTATTTTGGTTTTTTATTTATTTTTATTTTTTAAAATATATTTTATTGATTTTTTTACAGAGAGGAAGAGAGACGGATAGAGAGTTAGAAACATCGATGAGAGAGAATCATCCATCAGCTGCCTCCTGCACACCTCCCACTGGGGATGTGTACGCAACCAAGGTACATACCCTTGACTGGAATCAAACCCGGGACCTTTCAATCTGCAGGCCGATGCTCTATCCACTGTGCCAAACCATCCAGGGCTAATTTGGCTTTTTAAAGTATTGCATTGATGCCAAGGACTGGGAGGAGGGATCATCACGGAATCCTACACTTTCAAAGGGGGAATTGAATGGTATGGTGACAATCTCAATTCAAGTCATAGCACAGAAATATTATTTAATTTATAAGCCCGGAGATCAAGAGCACTGCATGGTGAACAAAGACAACAGTATTGTACTGTGGTCATCAAGCTATATGAGACTAGAGCTAGGTTACTAAAAAGAAAAGATAATTATGGAATGTGGTAGAGGTGCTAATTATCCCTAAAATGACAATCATCTGACAACATATAAAGGTGTCAAATTACATGTGGTACCCCTTAAATTTAAACACGGTCATAGATCAAATATATTTCAACTAAAAAAGGAAAGAAACAAATATTCCCCTTACATTTTGCTCAGGGGAATGTCTTGCTTGCCGGCCCTAATCCAGCCCATGGACACTGACGAATGGAGGCTGGAGGAGCTGAGCCAATTGCAGGAGGCGGGCCCAGGGGGGAAGAGATCTGAAGATCAGGCTCCTGGAGACTATGGTCCAGGGCTCCTCAAGAGAGGAAGCCACAGGGTGTGGTCTCCATGGAATCCAGGAAATCACCACTGCCCCCAACTGGGGTGGGGCACTGCAGCTGCTGGGCCCACCCACCCAGGCCTCTGCCCCAAGAGCAAGAGGCACCAGGCCAACATCTCACCCCAGCACAGCGGATTCAACCCAGCCCAGGGGAGGGCATGTTTCATTCTGAGAATGAATTCTGGTCTGAGCAGGATCTTATACACTTACATACACACCACCTACCCCCTCACCCTCAGCTGTCACCTGGGCCTCCTGAAACTTTGTGGGACACATGTGGCTGGCAGATATGGAAAAGTAAAGGGGGGGGCGGGGGGAGGCTGGGCCTGGTGACAGAGTTCAAGATCGGGGGCTAATTGATTTGCCCAGAGCCCCACTGATGACCCAGCCACTGGGCAGTGATTGAAAAAGCTGAACCAGCTCACCTGGCTGGTAGTTATCCTCAGGTGGGTCATCTTACCTCCTGGGCCTCAATTCTTCCATCCTCTCCCCCCAGCCCATACCTCCCCCCAATCCAAGTTGTGACCTTCACCCCTCCATGGGCACCTAGTATTTCCCCCTCCCCTTTCTTGTCTGTCCAACATTTGGGAACCCCGTGAATCTTTTCTGCATAAAGAGAATCTGACCACACCCCTGCCCTGTTCAATATCCTTCGATGGCTCCCCATGCCTGGTTCTAAACAGTTTCCCCCAAACCCCACTGACGACTGACCCAAAGCCCGCTCACTCCATGGCTCCCTTGGCAGTCTGCAAACCATTTCCACAGGCCTCTTTCTGTCTTTGGAAGTCAGCACTTCCCCTCTCACCCCAGGGCCTTTGCATGAGCTATTCCCTCCACCTGAATCTAATGCCCCACTCAGGCAGCAGGGAGAGAAACCTGTTTATGGCACTTGTTGAATAGAAATAAACATATTATAAGTTAAGTATTCAGGGACTCCCCTTGTTCTTAAAGGAAGTAGGTTTCTCCTTGTGGAAGTAACAGAGGCTGATGAGCTGTTTTCAGTCTCCCCTCATGGGACCCATACCCAGTTCACCCTCATGAGACTCATACCCATTTATAGTGCCCCCCTCGGAGCTCCTAGGCCAGGTCAGGTTCCCCCATCTCACAACTTGGTGACCCTGTTTCATCAGCAACTCTCATTTATGGACCTTCCAAACTTCTCTCTCTTTCTCTCTTTGTCTCTCTCTCTCTCTCTCTCTCTCTCTCTCTCTCTCTCTCTCTCTCTCTCAGTGCCCATTCTGGCTGCTTCACACACAAATAGATAAATAGATATAGAATTAGATATAGATATAGTTATAGATATAGATATAGATATGTAATATATAACATTATAGATATACAATATATGAATATAATTATATATCTCTATATCTCTAGATTAATATAAATATTGTTAAAGATAAATATTATTGTATATATGTAAATCTATAGAGTGAGCTGTCTATATACCCTTTTCTATCTACACTAGAGGCCCGGTGCACAAAATTTGTGTACTCATGGTGGGGAGGGGTGGTCCCTCAGCCTGGCCTGTGTCCTCTCAAAGTCTGGGAACCATCGGGGGATGTCCAACTGATGGCTTAGGCCCAACTGATAAGGAGCAAGCCTAAGCCGTCAATTGGACATCCTTAGCACTGCTGTGGACATGGGAGAGGTTCCCACCACTGTGGCCGCACTCACCAGCCATGGGCCTGGCTTCTGTCTGAGCTGCGATCCCCCTGTGGGAGTGCACTGACCACCAGGGAGCAGCTCCTGCATTGAGTGTCAGCACCTTGGTGGTCAGTGCACATCATAACGACCAGTTGTTCTGCTGTTTGGTAGATTTACATATTAATCTTCTTTATATAGGATATAGATATAGAGTAAGATAGAGAGATAGAACTATAAATTTATAATTGTTGGTCCTGGCTTATTTGGCTAAGGCAGTAGTTGGCAAACTGCGGCTCGCAAGCCACATACGTCTCTTTGGCCCTTTGAGTGTGGCTCTTCCACAACATAATACAAGTGGGCACGCACATCGTGACCTATGTGAAGAAGTCGGTTTTTGGCTCTCAAAAGAAATTTCAATCCTTATACTGTTGATATATGGCTTTGTTGACTAATGAGCTTGCTGACCACTGGGCTAAATGAATAGAACATTTGCCTGCAGACAGAAGTGTCCCAAGTTCAATTCTGGTCAAGGGCACATGCCCAGGTTGTGGGCTCGATCCCCAGTGTGGGGCATGTAGGAGGCAGCTGATCAATATTCTCAGCATGGGTCTCTCTCTCTTCCTCTCTGAAATCAATAAAATATACATATTTTAAAAATTATAATTGATAGATAAATAGGTAGATGACTGATAGGTAATAGAGTGATATAGAGGTAAATTAGATAGATATATATATAATAAATATATGATAGATAGATAACTGGATAGTTAAATAGTTAGATTCATTCATCCATGGTTTACCTGTGACAAGGCCAGCTCAAAATACCCATTCTTTGCCTCATAACTGATTAGCTGAACTGCTGGTCCCCACTGACCAGTCAGAACAAAATGCTTGCTAACTGAGCTTTGGTTAAGCTCCTCTCCTCCATCCAGACTTCTGAACTTAGCACCCCCACCCCGCCTCCCAGCCAGCAGACAGCCCCTCCTGAGGACAGGCAGTGCATGGGTGAACATCCTCCGATGGCTGTCCCGTTCCCATCCCCCTTCCCCATCCTTCCATCTCACCTTCCACACCTGGTTCTTTCCAGCCTTGTCCCCTCCGCTCTATTAAAATGAATAAATAAAAAAGGCTTTTGCCCTAACTCTGCAGAGGCCTGCAGGCTCCTGTCAGAGCTCTCGCTGTGGCACAGCCCTCTCCTCTGCCCTGGCAGAAACCCTCTGAACGAGGCTCTCCTGACTAAGGCCACTGGTACTTTATTCACAGCCGCAGGGAGTATTTTGGACTTTTTCAAGAAGCAAGAGGGAGCCATGGGATGGCTGAGAGCAGGGAAGGGGCCTGGTGAGGGCAACCCAGTGGATTGGAGGGTTCCGGGGGGCTGAGGAGGGAGCTGGCAGCCCAGGTGGGAAGTGGGTGGATTCAAGCTGCATTTTGGAGGGCAGGGGGCAGAAGCATGAGAGTTATTGGTGGGTCTCTGGAGGTCCCCTAACCTTGGGCACAATCATTTCCAAGAATTTTATAGTTTGTGGCAAGAACAGCCAAGGAAGGACAATGAGGAGGGGAGAGTAAGATTGGGGCATGGTATGTGTGGTGATACTCATCCATCAGGGAGGCTTAGAACTATAGAACATCAGAGCCTGATTGGGGAAACTGAGGCACAGAGCCTCTCAGTGCCCTGTCTGAGGCTATCCAGTGTGTTCGGGCCAGAGCTGGAATTCAAACCCAGGTTCCCTGCCTCTCACACCAGCTGGTCCCACTGCTCTGTCCTGCTTCCTGAGGAAATGGGATTTGAGTGACTCATGGGTTTGACAGGGGACAGGAGTGAGGGCATTCTGGGTGGAGGCACAGCAAGAGTAAAAGTGTGGAGGCTGGGGCAAGGGAAAGCAAGAGGCAGGAAGTGGGTAAAAATAGCAGCAGCATGAATCAGGGCCTCCTACCTGCCGGAGGCTACACTAAGTGCCTGGCAGGAACTATTATCTTTATTCTGCAGGAGGGAAACTGAGGAGCAGAGAAGTGTAACAAAGGCCTCGGAAGCAGTGCAGAGCCCTCTCCCCTGTGTCTGGGCTTGGAGGGGGGCAGGTGTATCCTTTGTCCCTTTCGCACCTGCCACCCATGCCCCAAGACAGGAAGACAGTGGCCAGGACAGCCCAGTCAGAGAGTGGAGGAGGGGCCAGGCCAAACCACAGGTGGGATTTCTCAGAATTTACAGTATGATGGGGGAGGGGAGGCGGGGGCTGCCTCTGGCACATGCACAGCAGCAGGGAGAGAGAGGGCAATGGGGGACTCCGGCTCTGAGCTTGGACTCCACACCTGTAGGCTTATGAGAGGGGGCTCCCCTCTTTCCCATTCGCCAACTCCCTTGAGCCTACAGCCCCCCAGGACAGTGCATTGGGGGCCCCATATGGGGAGATATGAAGGGACCCCTTGCACACCCAGGCTCTATCATATGTGTCTATTGATATGTGTCCATGTGTGTGTGTCATGCTGCCACTCGGGTCCCAAGCACACATGTGTACATGCATGTGTCATTTTGCACATGCACAGGTGGGAGTGTGTGTGTGTGTGTGTGTGTGTGTGTGTGTGTGTGTGATCCCCACTCTGTCAGGCCCAGGCCCATCACCTCCAGCCACCCCCATTCCCTTAAGGTCCTGCTTCCACTCTGGGACCGACAGGGGCCATCTCCTTCCACCTCTCCTTTGCACCCTGCACCTAGTTCCCTCATCCCTCTCTCAGATGGCCATCTGTCCTCTGTGCATGGCAGACTCATTTTTTAAAAATATTTTTTATTGTTTTTTTTTTTTTTTTTTTTTTTTTTTTTTTTTTACAGAGAGGAAGAGAGAGGGATAGAGAGTCAGAAACATCGATGAGAGAGAAACATCGATCAGCTGCCTCTTGCACATCCCCCATTGGAGATGTGTCCACAACCAAGGTACATGCCCTTGACCGGAATCGAACCTGGGACCCTTCAGTTCACAGGCTGATGCTCTATCCACTGAGCCAAACCGGCCAGGGCAGAAGACTCATTTTTTAACATTTAAATAATATATCAAAGTTTGTATTTTAAAGTGCACAATTCAGTGGCATTTCGTGCATTCACAAGGTTGTTCAACCACCACCTATATCTAGCTCCAAAACCTCTCACCCCAAAAGGAAACTCGGGACTGATTTAGCAATCATACCCCTCCTCCCAGCCCCCACAACCACCGACCTGCTTTCTCTCTGTGTGGATTTGTCTCTTCTGAAGAGTTCATAGAAGTGGAATCAGGCATCATATGGCCTTTTTCACTGGCTTCTTTCACTCATGTTTGCCAGGTCTTGGTTCATATGTTTCTGCCTCCGAGGGACCTTCCTTGACCTCCCCATCCCTGAATGCCCCAGCCCAGTGGTTGGCAAACTCATTAGTCAGCAGAGTCAAATATCAACAGTACAACAATTGACATTTCTTTTTATTGAAATCTCTTTTGAGAGCCAAATTTTTTAAACTTAAACTTCTTCTAACGGCCACTTCTTCAAAATAGACTCTCCCAGGCCGTGGTATTTTGTGGAAGAGCCACACTCAAGGGGCCAAAGAGCCACATGTGGCTCGAGAGCCGTGGTTTGCCGACCACTGCCTCAGCTCTCGGCTTCATAAACTCATGTCTCTCAGCAGCATATGACATAACCCTGACATATCTGTCCATTCAGGGGTTATCCATCTCTGTCTTAAAGCATAGGCTCAGAGGGCAAGGAATTGATTTCATTCTCTCAGAAAGTGGTGAATAGATGAAAGAATGTATGATGAATGAATGAAGGACCCATGGCACACCCTCCTTTCTTTCTTGTCTCCCTCTGTCCAAGTATGTGATCCTGGGTTCTTTGTCGAATCTCAGATATTCAACAACATTTAGCACACACCTACTGTGTGCCGGGTGCTGTACCAATCACCAGAGCTCCCGCATTGGAAGGACAGGCTCCCTGCCCTGGTGACGTCTTCATCCTCAAGGTGGAGACAGATTACCGATCCTGGGGACACAGGATGTAACTGCTGTCAAAGCCGTTACTTGGAAGACCAACGGTTCATACCCAACTCGTTTATTTATTCAACAAATATTTATTGAACAACTACTGTGTGTAGCATCGGCATAAATGACCACAAGTATTTTAGAGCGGATGTTCATGGAAAGCCTTTCCTTAGGAAGTAGCATGTGAGCCAAAACCCGAGTATGGGAAAGGAGACTCATGTAAAGGCCGAGGATGTTGACACGGGATTACTAGACAGAGGGTTGCTAGACTTAGTGAGGTGATCACATTGTAAGGTATAAAAATATCTAATCTCTAATTGCACACCTGAAACTAAGATCACTTATAGAGTATTGAATGCCCGCTATACTTAAATAAAAATAACTTTTAAAAATTAAAATAAAAAAGACGGGAGGAAAAGCATTGCAGCAGAGTGAGGAGCAGTTCAAGGAAGAGAAAGTTGGCCACGATGCCAGTGCAGTAATGAGGAAGAAAAGAGCTCATTTGCCATTGGCTCTGTGATTTAGGCAAGGTATGCAACTGCTCTGAGCCTCAGTTTACCCACCTATTAATGAGGATAAATATAACGAAGCCTTCTGCAAAGGATGAAACAAAGTCCAAGGCACTGGCACTGGCCCAGACCAGGTGGCGGGAAAGGAGGCCACTTGTCCCAGGTGACAGACAGACCTTGGTGTTGTTCACGGACACTGTGGGGCAGATGTCATTCTCCGCCTCCCTCTCACCCTGTGGTCTTTCAGGCTGTCCTCCCCACTGCCACAGGCTGGAGCCGCCTTATCTCCAGCTCATCTCCGGCTCTTCCTGTTTAGCTGAACCCACCCTCCCCCGCTTGTCCAAAATGGCTGTTTAGTGGAAGGGGGCTTTCTGAAGAAGAGAAGAGAAACATCTGCCTGTTTCTTCCATGATTCCACTTCACGGAGCAGCTTTACCTATCCCCACCCCCAATATCTCAGACAGAGTCAGAGGAAGGGACTGGATGAACATTTTGCTCAGGGGCCTATGAGTCGCCTGTGGGGGGTGAGTGACAGCAACCCTGTGGTCAGTCACCACCTCCCTCAGATGATGAGCCAGCTCTCTTGTGGGGTGTGTTTACTTATTTTTGACTCAGCCTCACACACACAGGATAGAGTGGGGGTGGGAGGGGAAGGGACAGTTACAGGAGAAATATGCTCAGAAACTCCCCGGCACCCCCATCTCACTCAAACAGGAAGACAGAGTCCTCACCTGGACCCACAGGCCCTGCATGGCCTGCCCCCCCATCACCTCCCTGTCTTTACTCCTCCCTCTCTCCCCAGCCAGAAGAGTCTCCTCCATGTTTCTCCAACTGGTCGGACCCTTTACACAGACTGTTCTCTCCGCTTACTGAGTCTTCTTCCTCCAGCACATTCTTCACTCCCTCAAGTCTCTGCTCAAAGGTCACCTTCTCAGCAAGGCCCTTCCTGGCCTCTTTAATTCTTATAACCCACCCACATTACCTCCCCCTTGTCCCCTACTTCTTTATTCTCCATGACACTTACCGCCACAGATTCTCCTATGCTTTTTTTCTATCTGTCCCCCCACTGGGTTGTAAGCACCACAGAGTTAAGGGCCACATCTATTTTGTTCACTGTACTTTCCTCAGTGTCTGAGACACAATATATGATCAGTAAATATTTGCTAAGTGGATAAAGGAATTTTTAGAATAAATGAATGAATTCCGATTATGGTCGAACCAGAAATGTAACTCGGGGCTCCCCCGCGCCCTTCCCCCACCCCACCCCACCCCCAGCTAAAGCAAAAAGGGAAATAGGATTACATTTACCATGAGAATAAAGCAACCCAGTTCAAGGGAAAGGCTCTGTGCCCAGCCATTTATGTACTTCTTCTCATTTACTCTTCATAAGAAGTCTCTCAAGGGAGACTCAGTGATGTGTGAAGCCAGGTGGAATGCTGGTTCTGCCCAGCACCTGAACCATCTGCTAAACACTAAGCCAACTTTTACCAACCAGGATTATAAAAATATGCATATTTCAAGGCCTAGAAAGTCTGAATTCAGGAGGTCTGTAATTAAACAAGTATCTCTAGGTGATTCTTTTGATCAAAGAAGTTTGAATAATGACACTTCGTACAATAGAATAAAAAAGTGAGACGGAAGTGTGAAATGCCTAAATGTGAAAAGCAAAACTTTAAAACATTTATAGAAACATTTAGGAGACTATCTTTATGACTTTGAGACATGGGAGGATTCTTAAACAAGACAAAACTATACAAATCATAAAAGATTGATACATTTGGCTGTATCCGATTTTCCAACTTTTGTACAACAGGAAGGAAACAAATAAAAAGACAAGTAAAAAAATGATGTTCCTAAGTGACAAAGGATGTATATCTAGAATATATAAAGAGCTCTGAGAAATCAAGAAAAAGGTAACTATCCCAGCAGGACAGGCAATTATAGATGAGGAAACCCAAGTGGTCAACCGACTTTGGCAAAGATGTTCAACAGGTTAAAATCATTTTACATACCGGATTGTCAAAAGTCAAACAGCCCATCAAAACCAACTGTCGGCAGAACTTAAACTTCTTTTACAAGGGACTATACATTGGAAATACCACTGTGTGGGACACTTTGGCAATATCCAGGCTGAGGACAGGTATCTCTTAGGACCTGTATCCACCACCAGCCAACTTTGGCCTACAGGGCAATTCCAGCCACACCTGCTTTGGGAAATAAATTTTATTGAAACACAGCTCCACCCACTTGTTTCCACATTGTCTATGGCTGTCAAGCAACAATGACAGAGTGAAGTAGATACAACAGTGGCTGTCTGTCCCACAGAGCAAAAACATAGTCCCTTTCTGGCCCCCATTCAGAAAAAGTTTGCCAGCCCTCCTCTGAACGGGCCACTAGGAATCCTTGTCTACTGCGCATATGGATCTCCCAGGGATCTTGGTAAAATGCAGGTTCTGATTCACCAGTCCTGAGAGGGGCTTCAGATTCTTCACTCCTAACAAACTCCCCGGTGAGGCTGAGGCTGCTGGTCTATGGACCATGATTTGAGTAGCAAGAATCCAGGGAACACAGGATTCAGCCAGGATGTCTCTGTGAATCCTTATTGACAAGACAGAGAATGTGGCCTCACCAGCACCTTCAACTCATTTTCTGTCTGCCCCTGCCATCACCAGCGATGATGCAGACTTCCATTCAGGGTTTATCGCACCCTTTACAGACCCAAAGCTAAGTGGATAAAGGAATTAGGAAGAAAGGTCATGTATTCACAGGCATGGAGATCTCACCGGCCTTCAAGGGTGGGTGGAAGAGGAAATGGAACACAAGGTTGCACAATGCCTTAAAATGTAGCCCCCAAGTCAATCATGATTGTGACGGGCAAACCCTGAGGGGCCCGTGGATACTGCAGGGTGGGGCATGGCACTGGAGTCCTTTCAGCAGCTGCCAGGCAGTCACACGGGAGGTGGCCAGCAGTCCATTAGCTTTTGGCAGGGGACACAGAGCCCAACATCGGAGAGTAATCAACATGTGTAGAGTGAATGTTCTAGATCACATGTGTCAAACACAAGGCCTGAGGGCCAAATCTGTCCCGCCAGGCCTTGCAATGTGGCCCGCACCGCGCTGTCATCACTGCACTCCGCTGCGTTTCCATCACAATGACAGTTTATGACTGTTCAGTAAACCATTTGGCCCGCGATTTAGGCTGGATTTTAGATTTTGGCCCCTTCTCTGATTGAGTTCGACACCCCTATTCTAGATAGTCCGAAAGTTTCCTTATGCAAACTCCTCAGGCTGGAGCATGTCCTCCCTAATCCATTTCCTGTTTGACACATTCTGGAAGCTCAGAAAAATATTTCTTGATGAAATATATATATTTGATGAATAAGAAATGATGAATATTCAGTTCCAAGAGTCATCATATTTAAATACCACGGACAATAATAACAAGAGCAGGCTAGATGAAGGGGATTTTGAAGAATGAGAGTTACATTTCCCCTGATGATTGCACTGCTCTGGGGCTGGGCAGCTGAGAGCTTCCTAAGAAGGAAGGGAAGAGAGGGCAGTTGACATTTGTTCAACATTTGTTGGGTCCGAAGTGTTATACACACAATAAATGAGATTTCATATTCTCAAACCATCTGAGCAAGTGTGCTGATTTCTACTTTCCAGAGGAAAAACCAAAGTCTCCTTCCACCACCCCTGTTGCTTCCAAATAGAGGAGGGTTAAGGAAGGAGATCACTCAGAACTGAGTAAGAGTGGGATTAGAGGTAGAAGTTGGCAAGAAGCAGGTTCTCACTCTAGAAAAGGAGTGGTGTCAGGGTTTTGCAGGCAGTGAGTTCTCCATCCTAGACAGGACGGCCCCTCATCAATAGACACCAGGGGGCCTTCCTGATGTGGAGATTCTATGATCTGCTTTAGGCAGACAATTCTCTGGCCTCTTGCAACTGGTGTTGGAAGGTCAAAGGGGGTGAGTGTGACCCCAAGGTGGCCAGCGCTCACTCCCCTGAGTCCATGGGGTGTGAGTGTGCTGTGCCCAGACACCTCAGGCACCTTGGACACACTGGCTGGGTAGCATCACCAAAAGCACCAACCCACCCACACCTCCCAGCAGCGGATGCTACTCAGCGGCACCTGCTCCCTCCTTCCCTCTCCCCTTAGGGTTTAACTCTCCCCTCAGTCAGAAGCAGAGCTGCATTACAGGCTTCTGACGACCAGCCACGGGGGATGAGCAGCGTCTTTGTGTTGAGAGTTGGCTCCTCGGCAACCCCAGTCTACCCCTTGTAGCTGTGAGGGCCGGCTGGGGAGAGAGAGGCCAACGTTCCTTCCTGCCTCCCCATGACTCCCTTGGGAGATGTGAGGCTCTAAGCCAAGCTTAAAGATGGGGAGAAGGCAGGACACTGGGGACTCCCCACCCACCTGTGTCCAGGGGCAGAGCCTGAGCTGGCAGCATAGGTGTTTGGAAGGGCAGGTGCTGGCTGATCCCCCATGTCTGACTGCTGCAGCTGCGACCACTAGGAATCCTTCTCTCTGGGAATCCTCGTAGGCCACACAGAGAAATGTGGCCTCATCAGCATCGTCAACGGGAGCTTGTTTTCTGCTCCAGCTGGAGGGCTGAGCTCCAGATGAAGAACTGGAACAAGTGGTGAGCTGGTGGAGGAGGGTGGGGCAGTGATGTGCGGGGTACCCTGCACTGTCCAGCAGGAGCAGGGCTCCTGGGCTGCACACATTTGTGGTTGTGATAAACCCCTGGAGGTCTGCACTTGGCAGGGGGTGCACCTGAGGCCAGCGAGCCAGCTGAC
Organism: Pipistrellus kuhlii; assembly: GCF_014108245.1. Lineage (NCBI taxonomy): Eukaryota > Metazoa > Chordata > Mammalia > Chiroptera > Vespertilionidae > Pipistrellus > Pipistrellus kuhlii. The sequence goes on from NW_023425530.1 coordinate 3,733,728, forward strand.
CAGGGTGTTCAGGGCTCAGCAACAGCATCAGCCTAGAGGACCTCCCACAACTCTGCCCATCCTTGGAGTTGGGTTGTTTTTTTTTAATTTAAATATTTTTTACAGAGAGGAAGGCAGAGGGATAGAGACTTAGAAACATCGATGAGAGAGAAACATTGATCAGCTGCCTCCTGCACACCTCCTACTGGGGATGTGCCCACAACCAAGGTACATGCCCTTGACCGGAATTGAACCTGTGACCCTTCGGTCCACAGGCTGACACTCTATCCACTGAGCCAAACCTGATAGGGCTGAAGTTGGGTCTTTTTAAAAATCCAGAATCTAATAAGAGCTTTAAAACTATATGGTTTGTTGCTGTTGTTTTAAATAGAGGGGCCTGAGTGAGAAACTGAGTTGGGATAAGGCTTTGATGGGCTCTGGGTCTTCGGGTCCCTGGGAAACTTTTCCTGAAAATGGGCCCTTCTCCCTCTGAGCGGGAGCATGTGTGCTGGGCAGTAAGCAGCCGGGAGAGAGAAAACTGGCCCCACAGACACTGCAGACCTCCTGCGGTGACTCGCAGTCCTGGCCCAGGACCCAGAAGCAGCCACTGGAGTAGGTAAATCGATCCCAAAGTAGGTGGTAAGCAAACCACCAAGAGAACACAAGAAACAGGAGAATTGGGACCTCTTGAGACATTCCTTCCTCCTTCAGCATGGTCTTTGGTGGTGTATTTGTCCCCAAACCACCATCACCACACCCAGAATGGGAACCCCAAAGCTAGGAGGGTGTCTTCCTACTTGTCACTACGCTGAGCACAGAGGGAGGAGCACGAAGATCATAAGTGGGTGGGTGTGGGACAAGTGAATTGTAAATAAATGAGAGAATGAATCAATGAACAAATGATAAACAAATGAGTACAAAACTGAGCGATTGAATGAATACTGGTAAATGAATGGAAGAACAGACAAATAGATAGATGGATAGATGGAAGTGAAGGAGGAAGGACGAAAGGAAGGAAGGAAGGAAAAGGTAATTATCCAAAGCACATATTTTACAGAGGACAGGAGCCATGGTATGATCCAAGACAGAACCCCATACCCTCCTTCTAGGGGCCTGGTCACTGAGAAGTAGACTCCCCAGCCAGCCCCTCACTCCTGCTTCTCATAGGCCTTGCCCAGTACTAGGAGCCTGTTCAAGGCCAAGCCACTCATCGCCTCCCCTCCCTGCCCACCCCCATAACCCATGCTCAGCCCTACCACCACCCCTCACCCCCTTTGCAGTCCTGGCTCTGCCCAGGGAAAGCCCTCAGAGGGGTCCCTGGCCCCCCTTGCAGCCTCCAGGTGCTCTGCCACAGGCCTGGGACTTGATGCGCAGTTTATGGGGCAGGGAGGGCTGAGCCAGACCCCGGGGATGGCTCCCTGGGGTGGAGCTGGGCACCCCAGATGCCAACCCCAAGGGATCAGCAGTGGGTGTGAGTAACACCTCTGAGGGCCCCGAGGCCTGGCAACCAGTTTGCACAGGAGACCATAGCCCCCAGCAGGGCCAGAGCTCGGGCCTGGGTCCCCCATGCCCACCCAGGATGTGACAGCTGAAGAAGGTCTTGGCTGGGACAGCAGCTTGCAAGGACGCATCCACATCCATTCTCTTGGGGTCAGTGGGGGCAGGGTCCTGGGGGAACCTGGAGGAAGTGGCCAGGCCAGTCCACCTGTGAGCCACTTGGCAGGCCTGGCATCCTGGAACCCCAGTGTCCAGGCAGCAGGGTCTCAAGACGCAGCCATGGGAGCCAGGCAGAGATGGGAGTGGTCCAGCCCCTGGGAGGGGGTGTTCCGTCCAGGGGGACGTCCACAGCAGAGCCTGCAAGGGCAGGTTCCGGGCGCTGCTGCCAGCGGGGGACAGGAGGCCCAGGTGACGCCTGAGCGCCCTCAGCTCAGCCCTGAGCAGAGCGTTCTCCTGGAGCACCGCTGCCAGCCTGCCCTCCAGGGCCTGGTCATTGAGGCGCCGCTTCTCCCGGGACCTCTTGGCTGCTTCGTTGTTCTTCCGCCGCTTCTCCCAGTAAACCGTGTCCTTCTTCTCTTCCGGCAGGAACTCCCGCTGCCGACGCAAGGCCGGGCCCCTGCTCCGCGCTCCCTGCAGGATCTTGCTGCGACCTTGGAGGGCATCTGGCAGGCCCAAGAGACCCAAATCCATAGCTACCGGGGGCACCTGGGGAACAGGGAAGAGGTCTTGGCCTGGCAGCAGGAGGCTGGCCTGGAGGACCCCTCCCTCTCATTTACCCTCCACCTTCTCCTGTGGGGGGGTGAGGGCAAGAAGTGCAGGTGCAATGGGAATTTGTCCGGAGACCAGTGTGGGGGCAGAAAGGCGTGTATTTGAGAGAATGGGAGCTCCTGGGTTGTTTTGATGCCTGGTGGAGTCGTGGATGAGGCCACTAGAGAGAAGCCACTCTGCTGGGAAAGGCGACCACAGTCATGGGGGGGGGGGGGGGGGGCGGGGAGACAGTGGGCACTATAATCTTTGCAGGGTTCCTTCCCCAACGTTCTTACCCCTGAGAAGGTCAGCAGATAAACCAAGAGCGCAGTTCAATCTGAGCCCCAGGGTGAGATTCTTATAGGCTCTGGAGGAAGTAGAAGAAAGCCTGAACCTAGAAAGAGAGAATAATTGTCCACAGAGTTAATCGAAGTCAAGTTGGGGTCAGAAAAGAATTCACAATTTATCTGAACTGTGTCCATTTGTATACCAAGATCTCCATCTGTGACCAGTTTTATGCCTGCCTATCCATTCATAAGGTTATCTATTTACTCATCCACTCACTCAACTGTACATTTGCCTGTTCTTCTACCAACCTCCCAACTAACTCCCCATCCAGCCATTTGTCCATTTATCCACCCATCCACCATCTTATTTATCTCTCCATACACTCATTCAAATATCCACCTATCCCCCATCCATTCATACAAGCATCTGTCTAGCATACACTCATTCACCCATCCATCTAACTTTCTATTCATTCACCGACAGATTTATTTTTAAAGAAGTAATATTGTGCCTACAGGTAACAAAGAAAAATACACAAATATGACATCATAAACATTTTTTAATTTTGTACATCAAAGATACTATTCACAAAGTAAAAAAGACAACCCACAGAATAGGAGAAAATATTTGCAAATCACATAAGGGATTAATATCTAGAATATATAGAAAACTCCTAAAACTCAACAACAACCAAAACCTGATTCAAAAGTGGGTATAGGACTTGATGAGACATTTTATCAAAGACGATTTACACGTGGCCAGTAAGACAATGGGAAAATGTTCAGCACCACTCATTAGGCAAATATAATTCAAAACTACAATGAGATACCACCTCACAACAAATCTGATGCAACTGTCAGAAGACAGCAAGTGTTGGACAGGATGTGGAGAGATTAGAACACTTGTGAACTGTTGGTGGGAATGAAAAATGGTGTCGCCATGTGGAAAACAGTACCCATGTCTGCCCTTTTCTGCGCGCCCTGCCCCCCAAAAACTCTTAGTCCTAGCCAATGCCCTGGACACTACTTCTCCCCACAAACACACACAGATTGCAACACTAGAATTCTGGCACAGGCTTATAAAAGTGTGAATCTCTTAGATTCCTAAAAACAGTGCTCACTTCACACCCATCTTTCCACAGAGGATAAAAATAAACAAGTGAGGAAGATACTACATGAATATTTTTTTGACAAACCAGTGCTTGAATGTTTTTTAGAATGAACCAATGAATGCATGAATATTTTTGGATGAGCCAATTGATGCATAAATAGTTTTTGCATGAACCAATGAATGCATGAGTATTTGAATAAAAATGTCACTCCAATCATTTTTACATAATAAATTTTTAAAAAATATATTTTATTGACTTTTTTTTACAGAGAGGAAGAGAGAGGGATAGAGAGTTAAAAGCATCAATGAGAGAGAATCATCGATCAACTGCCTCCTGCATACCCCCTACTGTTGATGTGCCCGCAACCAAGGTACATGCCCTTGACCGAAATCGAACCAAGGACCCTTCAGTCCACAGGCTGACACTCTATCCACTGAGTCAAACCGGTCTCAGCAACCATAATAAATTTAATTTTTTAAAAAAGGATGTCCTAATCGATTTGACTCAGTGGGTAGAGCATCGACCTGTGGACTGAGGGGTCCCAGGTTTGATTCTGGTCAAGGGGGCATGTACCTTGGTTGCAGGCACATCCCCAGCAGGAGGTGTGCAGGAGGCAGCTTATCAATGTTTCTCTCTCGTTGATGTTTCTAACTCTCTATCCCTCTCCTTTCCTCTTTGTAAAAAAAAAAAAAAAAAAAAAAAATCAATGAAATATATCTTTAAAAAAAGGATGAGTGAAATGTGAATGAAGGAACAAATGAGCAGACAAAATAATGCTCAGGGCAGGACGCTGAGAATGGAGTGCCATGAGCCTGAATGGGTTCTCTCTTTCTTAGAGAGCTGCACCGGGGTCTTTCACCACACACACTGCTCATCTAAGCACCGGCCAAAATAAGTCCCCAAACCAGCTCTCATTCAGCGTCCTAGTCCCAGTAGCCACAGCATCCTCCTGCCACCCTCCTGGCCACGTCCTGGGAGGCCCTCAGGCAGGGTACTGACCACCATTCTAACTTCAAGGATGCTGACCAGAGCCAAGGAGTTGATGTGAATCAGCATGGAGGTCAAAGGCACATGTCAGAGCCCTGGGAGGCACCAACCTGGCTCTGGAAGACATCATGGGGTGGCAGGCAAGCTGAGAGATGACTGGACCAGGGTCCAGCTGGGCTGGAAAGGGAGGGAGACACAGAACAGGATTCTCTTGAGCCAATTAAAAACCAGCAGTTGCCCAAGGAAGAAGTCTGTGCATGGGGAGATGGTCAGAGAGAGGAGGGACGGGCTGTCTCTCTACTTGAGTCACTCCTCTCTGTGGCTTGGCCAGAGGTCCTCTAACCACCACCCCCCACACCTCTAGGGAGATGGTAAAGTAGATAGCTCCGCTGCCCGAGTTTATTTAGAGAAGACGCAGTGAGGGTTGGGTTGGGTTGGGCTGGGCCTTCCTGTGGTCACAGAGAGACCGTGCTACTGGGGGGCAGTGAGATAGGGAACGCTCCTTGTGAAACAGCGTCCAGTGGATGAGGAAACAGATAAAGGGAGTTTCCCAAAGATGGCCCAGTCAAATTTGGCCCCATCAGCCTCTTCAACCTCCCTGACCAGTGGCAATCAAAGCTCTGTTTGTTTCCTCTGCACGACAGGGAGCACATTCACTCTAAAGTCAGTCCTGTGAGGCTGAGTAAGCTGACAAGGTCAAGAAAGCCCTTCTGGAATGGAGCTAGTCTCCAACTTCACGGAACTTTTCCATGTTGGAATTCATTATCTCTTTGTGCCCAAGAAAACCTTCTCCTCCCTCTGGCCCCGAAAACACTTTTGGAACTTGACCCATCTATGCTCATGATCCCCCCCATCACTACTCTAGTCTACTTTCCTCTAAGGAGCACCTGCTATGTGTCTGTCACAAGCAATGTCCCCATTTGCACTCATCGCAAACCTAGGCTCTGAGAGGTCAAGTGACTTACCTGAGTCAGCACAGCCAGACTCCAGAGCCCACACCTTTTTTTAACACACTTTTCCCTTCTTACACTGAGGACACAGTCTTTTGTTGTTGTTAATCCTCACCGAAAGGCATTTTCCCATTGATTTTTGTAGAGAGAGTGGAAGGGAGGGGGAGAGGCAGAGAGAGAAACATTGATGTGAGAGAGACACATTGATTTTTGCCTCCTGCACATGCTCCAATCAGGGTTGGGGATCAAGCCTGCAATTGAGGTACATGCCCTTGACTGGAGTTGAACCCAGGATCCTTTAGTCTGTGAGCTAATGCTCTATCCACTGAGCCAAAGCGGCTAGGATAGGACACAGTCTTTGTTGTTGCTAAAAGAATTTTTTTTTAAATCCTCACCTGAGTATATGCTTATTGATGAGAGAGAGAGAGAGAGAGAGAGAGAGAGAGAGAGAGAGAGAGAGAGAGAGAGAGAGACATTGGTCAGCTGCCTTCCATACCAGCAACTTAGGTATGTGCCCTGACTGGGAATGGAACTTGCAACGCTTTTCATCTTTTTGTGTACTGAATGATGCTTCAACTGAGCCACCGGACTGGCTGGGCTGGGGACACAGTTTTGAGTTTATTTAGTACCTCTAAATAAACAGAGGGGAAAAGTGTCCAGAAACTGCACTAATAATAATGGATCAGGGCTGAAATGAGCATCCAAGCTGCTGGGATGATGCAATGGGCAAAGAGAGGTAAGAGCTTAATCCTGCTCTAAGTGGGTTCAAATTCTGCTTTCCAGCTGAGTGTGCTTGGGCTTCTAACGTGTCATTAGTAAGACAAGGATAACAATAGCACCGTGGGTTATGTAAAGAACAAATAAGATCAGCTATGCGAAGAGACGGTAATAATAATAGAAAATGGCCCACACAGCTATTTTTATATTTGGTGGTGGCAGAGAAGCTTCTCCCACTAGACCTCTGTGAACATACCCCTGTGGTTATCTATGTTGAGAAATTCTGTGAGAACCCTCAGAGTCCACCCATCACAACGGTGTTCATTTATAGATGCTAAAACTGGATTTCCTTTGAAGGTGGTAGATCAAATACACATTAAAACTGCCTCCCTCCTCCCCAAACTCTTAAAAAAGACAGGAAGATGATAAGGAAACAGAACCAAAGCAGATGTGCCCAATGGCAAGGGTGCCCATGGAAGTACAGTGCCACTTAATATGTGAGGTCAAGAGCACACACTCTCAGAAGACTCAAAGAGATGAAAAATTCACAACTGCCGAAACTGGTTTGGCTCAGTGGTAGAGCGTTGGTCTGCGAACTGTACGGTCCCAGGTTCGATTCCAGTCAAGGGCATGTACGTTGGTTACGGGCACACCCTTGGTAGGGGGTGTGCAGGAGGCCGCTGGTCAATGTTTCTCTCATCGAAGTTTCTAGCTCTCTATCTCTCCCCCTTCCTCTCTGTAAAAAAATCAATAATTTTTTTTTTTTTTTAATTCACAACTGCTTCATGAAGCTCCCAAAAAACTTCCCAAATTGAAGAATTTATATCAGAGGAAATAGAGAATACTGAACAATATTAAAATCTAGTACAAAAATAGATCAAGTTACTAAAAAACAAAATATAAAGGATGGGATGACAGCCATAAAAGAAGAATAGGAGATTATAAAACAAAAACAAGTAGATATAAATACGGTAAGAACCAGTTAGAACTATGACATGAAAAATACACTGAGTGGCCAGATTATTATGATCTCTGCATGCAGAATAATCTGGCCACTCAATGCATATCCTATATACTAAAAAGCTAATATACAAATTGTCCCCTAGACCAGGAGTTTGACCAGCAGACAGGCCGGCCAACCGCCCATGTCCCCTCCCCCTGGCCAGGCTGCCTGGACCCCACCCATGCATGAATTATGCATGAATTCATGCACTGGGCCTCTAATATATATATATATGCTGTGTAGCCAGATTATTATGCATTTAGAGATCATAATAAGCTGGCCACTCAGTGTATAGTTGCTACAAAACTCAAGTGCTGGGTTGACTAGAAGGGAAACCCAAGACCCAGATCTGTAAAGGGACTTACCAAGGTTACATGGGATTTTAGTGGCAGAGATGAACCCAAAACCTGGAGCCTAGATAATAAAAGCCCAGACCTAATGTCTAACTCAGGAGATGAGCCTGGAGGTCATTTGTGGATCTCTAAGAGAGTTCTGTAGTTTCCTCTTCTCTCCTGTTTTTCTTTTCTTTCTCTGCTGACCTGGACTTCACAGACCTCCCCTAATGAGGAACAGAGCTTTCTTTTCCAGACTAGCCAGATTGGGACAATGGCTGTGGAAAAAATGGCCAGCCCCCCCCCCCTCCAAATTAGAATTTAATTAAACAGAATATTAATATCAAAAGAGCTGACTGAGTGAAATGGCTACTATTGGATGTGGAATGGGTGACTTAACATCTCTAAGTATTAGGTTTCTCACATATAAAACTGGCCCGGGTTTCCCACCATATGCAGATATTTTGAGAATTAAATATTAAGTTGTATGTACAAGAAACCAGGCATATTCGGGTGGACTCACATGGAACACTTTTCTGCATCCCATTTGTAACTCAGCCACAAATGGGGGAGAGAAAAATAAAAAACTTCTATAAGGACAGAAAAAATGGTGAGAAAAAAATAAATAAATAAAGAGTGGGTAAAACAATATGAACCCTAAGAGCCTACATCAAGTCACATCCTATATAATGAAAGGCTAATATGCAAATCAACCAAATGCCAGAATGACCAGTCGGTAGGGGGCAGACACTCAGTGCAGGAGCTGCTCCTGGTGGTCAGTGAACTCCCACAAGGGGAATGCCACCAGAAGCCTGGCTCATGACTGGCAAGTGCAGTGGTGGTGGCGGGAGCCTCTCCACTTCAGCAATAGTGCTAAGGATGTCTGACTGACAGTTTAGGCCCACTCCTCCATTTGTAGGACATCCCCTGAGGGCTCCCAGACTGCAAGAGGGCACAGACTGGGCTGAGGGATCACCCTCCCTCTCAGTGCATGATTTTTCATGCATTGGGCCTCTAGTAATAATTAAAATGCCAAAGGTTAAAGACAAAGAGAGAATCTTTTTTTGCTGTTGTTAATCCTCACCCGAGGATATATTTTCTATTGACTTTTAGAAAGAGCGAAAGGGATGGAGGGAGGAAAGAGAGAGAGAGACAAACATCAGTGTGAAAGATACAGTTGGGACCAGGAATTGAAGCTGCAACCCAGTCACATGCACTTGACCAGGAATCAAGCTCATGACCTGTGGTGCATGGGCTGACACTATAACAACTGAGCCACACTAGCCAGGGCAAAGAGAAAACCTTAACAGCAGCAAGAGAAAGTCAGTTAGTTACCTAAAAGGGAGCTCCTATAAGACTATCAACTGATTTCTAAACAGAAACTTTGCAAGGCAGAAAGGATTGGCACAAAATATCCAAAGTGATGAAAAGCAAGGACCCCACAACAACCAAGTCTACTCTACCCATAAGGTTGTCATTTAAAATTGAAGGAGAAATAGTTTCCCAGACAATGAAAAGGTACAGGAATTCATCAGTACAAACCAGTATTACAAGAAATATTAAAGGGGCTTCTTTAAAAAGAAAGATTGGGAGGGGGAAGAGAATAAATACAAATGATAAAATGGCACTGATTACATATCTATCAATAATCACTTTAAATATAAATGGATTAAATGCTCCAAAAGAAAGACATAAGGTGTGCCCTGGCTTCTATGGCTCAGTTGGTTGGGCATTGTCCCATGCATTGAAAGATTTGCAGTTTGGTCCCAGTCAGGTCACATACCCAGGTTGTAGACTCATTCCCCAGTAGGTTGCATGCAGGAGGCAGTTGATCAATGTTTCACTCTCACATCAATGTTTCTTTCTCTCCCTCTCCTTACCTCTCTGTCTAAAAATCAATAAAAATATTAAAGAAAAGCATAGAGTACTTGAATGAATAAAAAGAAAAACCACAGTACCCTTACTGGTACATATGCTATCTATAAGAGACTCACTTTGGATCAAAAAACATATAGACAAAAAGTAAAGGGATGGAAAAAGACATTTCATACTAATGAAAATGGCAATAATTAGATTTAAAAACAAAGGCTATAAAATGAGACAAAGATAGATATTTCATAATGAAAATAATCCAACAAGGGGATATAACTCTTGTAAACATTTATGCACCTAACACAGGATCACCTAAATATATAAACCAAATACTGATGGACATAAAAGGAAAGATCAAAAGAAATATAGTCATAGTAGGGGACTTTAAAACTCCACTGACATCAATGGATAGAACTTCCAGACAGAAAATCAACCAGGAAACTAACAGCAGCCTTAAAAAACACATTAGAACAGATGTATTGAATTGATATTTTTCAAGCATTTTACCCCCAAGCATCAGAATATACATTCTTTTCAAGTGCACATAGAACATTTTACCAGATAGATCACATCTTGGGCCACAAAAAATGTCTCAATAAATTTTAAAAGATTGAAATAATATCAATCATTTTCTCTGACCATGTGGTATGAAACTAGAAATCAATGACAAGAAAAAGAACCTGAAAAATGCACAAACACGTGTAGGCTAGATAGTATGCTCCTAAACAATGAAAGGGTTAAAAATAAATTTCAATACATTAAAATTATCACATACCATGATTGAGTGGGATTTATTCCTGGGATACAAGTCTGGTTCAATATCAAACAAAATTAACATGAGGAATAAAAAGACACATTGAGACAAATGAAAATGAAAACACAATGACTTATAGGACACAGTAAAAGCAGTCATGAGTCAGAAAACCATAGCAATACAGGCCTCCCTCATAAAACAAATCAAAACAAAATCTCAAATAAATGTATAATCTTACAACTGAAAGAACTAGAAAAACAAAACAATAAACAAATCCCTCAGTGAGTAGAAGGAAGGAAATAATAATGATCAGAGTGATAACAACCAAAAGAGAATCTAAAATGATACAAAGGACCAATGAAACCAAGAGCTGGTTCTTTGAAAAGATCAAAAAGATTGATAAAGCCTTAGCCAGACTCATCAAGAAAATATGAGAGAGGACCTGAATAAATAAAATAAGAAATGAAAGAGGAGAAGTAATAACTAACAACAGAGAAATACAAAGGGTTGTAAGCAAATATTACAAGCAATTATATGCCAACAAATTGAACAATCTGAAAAATATTGAGAAATTCCTAGAAATACACAATCTTCCAAAACTGATTCAAGAAGAAACAGAAAATCTGAATAGAACTTATTATAATCAACAAAATTGAAGCAGTAATAAAAATTAAAAAAAGGAAGTCATGGACCAGAAGGCTTCACAGGTAAATTTTACCAAGCATTCAAAGAAGAACTAGTAACTACCCTTCTCAAACTATTCCAAAAATTTCAAGAGGAGGAGAGACACCCAAACTTAGGTTATTAGGCCAGTATTTTGCTAACTCCAAAACTGGATGAAAACACTTCAAAGAAAAAAAATTATCAGCCAATATCCCTGATGAACATAGATGCAAAACTCCTCAACAAAATATGAGCAAACCCAATTCAGCAATACATTAAAATTATCATGCACCATGATTGAGTGGGATTTATTCCTGAGATACAAATCTGGTTCAACATCAAACAAAATTAAGTAACATAATACACTACAAATCAAGTAACAATGTACTACATAAAAATAAAAAATCATATGATCATATCAATAGATGCATAAAAAGGTTTTGACAAAACCCAGCATCAATTTATTATAAAAACACTCAGAAAATGGGAATACAGAGAACATGCTTGAACATAGTAAAGACCATAAATGACAAAGTCACAGTTAACATCGAACTTAACAAGAAATGTTAGCAATGATGTGTGAACCCTCGGCTCCTGCACTGTTGGTGGGATTGAGACTTGGTGTGGCCACTATGGAAAACAGTATGGTGCTTCCTCAAAAAATTAGTAATAGAATTATCCTATGACCCTGCAATTCCAATTGTGGGTATTTATCCGGAAAAAAAAATAATCAAAACAATAATTAGAGAAGACATAAACATCCCTCTGTTCTTGGCAGCATTATTTACAATAGACATGGAAGAAACTTAAATGTAAATCAACAGATAACTGAATAAAGAAGATGTGGTACATATATACAATAGAATATTACTCAGCCATAAAAAAAGAATGAAATCTTACCATTTGGGACAACATGGATGGACCTAGAGGGTACTATGCTAAGTAAAATAAGTCAGAGATAGGAAGACAAACATCAAATAATTTCACTAATATGGGGAACCTAAAAAGCAAAATAAACAAAACAGGAAAAAACTCATAGATACACAGAAAAACAACAAACAAAAAACATGGTTGCCAAGTGGGAACAGGGATGGGGGACTGGGTGAAAAGGATGAAAAGCTTAAGAAGTACAAGTTGATAGCTACAAAAGAGTCACAGGATGTAAAGTGCAGCTTAGGGACTATAGTCAATAATACTGTAATAACTATTCAGTGTCAGGTGGGTGCTAGACTTCTTGAAGGTGTCTATGCTAGACACCTCAAACTCATATAATATTGCATGTCAACTGAAATAAGAAAAAATAAACATTTAAATTTTATAAAAAGAGCGTGGGTAGGCCGCCTCACAGGTCCCCCACCCTCTTGGCCAGAGGGCAGCCTACAAGTTTCCATTTGTTTTGTGCTAAGAGGGGAACGAAAATGACCGCGAACGCTCCACTGCGTCTAAGACTTCCTAACATTCACAGGCAAGAGGCGGCATTTGGGCGGCCAAAGGACATCTAAAAAATTGTTGCCCCCCTTCCACTGCCTTCAACCTGTACCAGAGAAATACTCATTTGTTTTCATTTATACAATGAGATTCAGTTTTGGGTCTTTTGGTGTGTGTGTGTTTTTTCCTGCTGAAATTGGCAAAGATTTTTTAAAAATTATAAAACTCAACACTAACCAAGGATGTGGTGAGATGGGCACTTGGGTACCTAGAAGGTGGAGGTGTGATTGCTTCCTGGAAAAGCAATTAGGCGATATGAAATAAAGGTGGACTCATAACCTCTTTGAGAAATGAGTTGTCACTTCCCTCCCACCCGAATCACTGCTCCTGGCACCTCTCTATTCTGGCCTCAGCACCACCAATATCCCTCTTCAATCACACCCTTCTAGACACTTAGAAGCTCTTTCGTTTCCACAAAAGATGTTTTCTCACCTCCACATGCTGTTCCTTCTGCCTGAAACATCCTTCTCTTTCCTCATCTCTTTCCGGGCTGAATCTTACCCATCCTTCAGGACTTAGCATAGATGTTACCTCCTACAGGAAGCTCACCAGATTGACCCCTGTCAGCTAGGCCAGGAGCCTCTTCTGGGTCCCCAGCACTCTGCGTTTTCACCTACACTGTAGGGATCACTCTAGGTCGGGTTTTCCCGTGTCCACACTTTTCTAGGATACGCACTTGATAAATCCCGAGGTGTGAAATATTTGGAGCCAGGACCACAGAGAAGAAGATGGAGGTGCAGTAAGGAGCAGCATCTGAAAGAATTTTAAGAATTTTCTAAGAATTCCAGCTAACTAATCTGGCAAGGCAGCTCAGAGAGGTAATGAGATGTCCATATCATAGAGTAAGTGCAGCGGGGGGGCGCAGTCAGAAACAGCTTCCCTCAATTCCTCTCTGACTTCCCTGCCCCCTCCTACCCAGACTCAGGGGGGCCAGAATGAAGAAGGTGCCCTTCTCCCAAGCTGCAACAGCCCCTCTCCTCTAAGAAAGTTCCTAGTGAGGACAGGGACCTGCAGGGTCCGTTCTCAGCGCCCTAGGCAGCCCTTCCTTGGAAGCACTGAGGAACCTCAAGAGGCTACACTCTCACGGGGTTCAGGGAACCCCATGGAGCCTTGGGGCCCTGCACTCTCACTCTGAGTGAACCCCTGCTTCCTAGAAGCCCCAGTGAAACCAATCTCTGAAACTGAGAGCCCTCTGAGAGGACTCAGATTTCAAGGGGAAAATGGAAGGCCCCTGGGATTTGGTGGCCCTTCCCCTCCTGGCTTCCTCCTGGGGCACATGGAGAGGCCAGAAGCCACTGGTGACTCTGAGCTCAGACCACAAGCCCAGCCGGAGTCCCCAGAGCCAGGGACAGGCTGATAATGGGGAATGGGGTTGGGGCCTGGGAGCAGGGTGTCTCAATGTCACACTCTGAGTGACATTGTTTTGTGAGTCTCAGTCTTTACAACTGTCAAGTGGGTACAAGGTTGATGCCTGTTGGTAAACAACCCAGGTACATGCTTAGCCCCAACATGTACTAAGTGTTTTATTCTGGATTTCCATGAGCTTCAGGGAGGTCCCAGGGTTCACAGGGTCTTATCTGATGGCAGTATGAGGTCATGAGTGAGTGTCAGCTTGATGGAAATTCACCTCTTGAAACTCACAGTGAATGACATTCATCTTGGGGAATGTAAGTCCTCAGCCCCTGTCCAGACATGTTCCTATTGTTCTACCTCTTTCCCCCCCCACCAGCCCACACCAAAACCATCCTCCAAATAAGAGGAGTCTCAGAGATCTCGGTGGTCAGGCAGGTTGGGGTCCAGCTGCATGGCAGAAGCTCCAGGCCCCCAACCCAGCCCAGAGATGGTGTCACAGGAAGAGGTTTGGACACCTGGCCCCAGTCACATCACAGACTTAGAAAAGGAAGCTCAGAGGTGCTCCGTGTCCAGTCTAAGCCAGGACCCTTCCAGCTCTTGCTCCGTCTTGGGCCCTGGTTGGGGGATCTCTCTTCCAAGCACCTGAGTCTCCAAACACCCCTGCTGGTGGCTAGACCACATCCAGGCCCATGAGACTCCACACAGCCTCATGGCTGTGCCTTCTCTCACTCAATCTGTTCCAGTCACAGGGGCCTCCTTGCTGCTCCCCAACACACTAGGCACTGTGCTACCTCAGACCTTTTCATGGACTACTTTCTTGGCCAGAATGTTGTTCCTCCAGATGGTACCCAGATGTGGCCCTGTCCTCACCTCCTTCAGGCCTCACCTTCTCAGCAAGGCCTGCACTGACCCCTAGGCGAAGTCACCACCACACCCACAGCCCCATTCATTTTCTGTCCCTCTCTTCCCGCTTGGTGTTTATTTGGGGCACATCACACCCGTACCTTTTAGTTACTGCCTGACTGAGTAGCTTATGGTCTGTCTCTGCCACAAGAACACCAGCCCCCGGGGAAGGTGATGGTGCCCATCTGTGTCCCAAGTTCCTAGATCAGCACCTGCCACATGTTAGGTGCTTGCTACCTATTTCAATATTTGTGGAGTGAATGAATGAATGTGAAGGATGTTGTTTAATTCTCACATCTTCCCTGAGAGGCAGATGCTCCCCTTTTCTGCCACAGAGGCTCAGAGTGGTCCAGTGTCTGCCCAAGGTCACACGGCTGGCCATGGAGCGGTATGGAACCTGGGCAGCTAGACCCAGAGCCCATCCTCTCAAGCCCTGAGACATGGCTGGAAATGTGACAGGTCCCAAAGGCACCTGAAGGCCAGGATGCAGCTGCTGGCTGGGGCCTTGGAGCCATGAAGGCCAGGGCCTCGGTCTTCCTCCTGTGAAATGGGCCCAGGACTGTGCTGAGAGAAGCAGCTTCTGGCCCTGGGAGCCCTGCCCCTGCCCCCAGGAATGGCTGCCCTCCCCCATCTCCCAAACTGCCCTCAAAGCACGTACACCCCACTTTCCCAGCCCCCAACCCAAACTCTGAGTGTCCCATAGTTCTCAGAGATGTCAAGAAGCAGGGACTGGCCCCTGTAAGTTCTCTGGGTCCCTGAAACACCCACTACCTCAAAAGAGCCATTTCTGGGTGCCCAGCCCTGCCGGGCGCTATCTGCCGAAGGGATCTTTTCACCACAGTTTATATCATTTTCCAGCTTAAAACCCTCAACAGATTGAGACCACTCTCCTTGACGCCACCCAGGAGGCCCTGCAGAGTTTACAGGGAGCTGCCCCTTCACGCCTCAACCACTCTGGCCTTCCCACCACTCAGACTCTCCACAGAGCCTCGCCGTGCAGTCCTGCTGCCTGGACCGCTCTTCCTCGCCTCCCCTGGTTCCCTCGTTCTCATCCTTTGATTGCAGTTTCTCTAGGAGGCCCTCCCTGACCTCCAGGAGAGATGAGGTGCCCTACTCTGCGCTGATTGAAGACCAGGTGTTTGTGCTTCTCAGCATTTATGATCCCTGTCATTTTCTATTCAGTCCTGTCATTAACTAACATCCCTCTTTCTCCCATGAGGCCAGGCCTGTGTTTCTTCTCCCTAGTGTAGCCCCACCCCAGTGCCTGACACATAGTAGGTGCTTGGTCAACTCTGTAGAATGAATGAGTGAGGCATCACCCCCAGGTCCCCATTCTAGTGTTATGGAGACTGAGATTTACTCACCAGAGCCTGGATTCCTCTCCAGGCAGAGTCTCCCTCCTCCCTCCAGATTAGGGCCAAGGTTCTCTCCAAGGACATTTCTCAATGTCTGGAGGCATACTTGGTTGCGATGACAAGGTCAGAATGCTACTGGCATCTCCTGGGTCGGGCTAGGGATGCTGCCCAACATTCTCTACTACCCAGGACAAAGGGTATCCAGCCCCAATGACAATCGCACATGGTGGAGACACCTGCTTTAGGGGAAATGCCCACATCCCAGGCTGATTTAGGAAGACCTGCCCCTCAGGTAGACTTGGCCCCCATAGCCACTTGAATGGAACTGGTGGTGGTTGTTAAGCCTGGATCTACGGATTAGATCTCACCTTGAGCCAACTGCCACTGTCCTAGCTGTAAAAAGAGTGATGCTATCAAAAGTCACGATTGCCGAAACCTTTTTGGCTCAGTGGATAGAGCATTGGCCTGCGGACTGAAAGGTCCCAGGTTCGATTCTGGTCAAGGGCATGTACATTGGTTGTGGGCACATCCCCGGTAGGGGGTGTGCAGGAGGCCACTGGTCGATGTATCTCTCTCATCGATGTTTCTAGCTCTCTGTCTCTCTCCCTTCCTCTCTGGGGGGAAAATATATATATATATTAAGTCTTTAAAAAAAAAAAAAAAAAGTCACTATCCACAGCCCTAGCTGGTTTGGCTCAGTGAGCAGAGCATCAGCCTGTGGATTGAAGGGTCCCGAGTTTGATTCCGGCCAAGGATACATGCCTGGGTTGCAGGCTCAATCCCCAGTGTGGGGCATGCAGGAGGCAGCCAATCAATGATTCTCTCTTATCATTGATGTTTTTATCTCTTTCTCTATCCCTTCCTCTCTGAAATCAATAAAAAAAAATATTTTTGAAAAAGTCACTATCCACAGTGACAAAGTGACCTACAGAATGAGAGAAAAATGTTTGCAAATTCTATATCTGATAAGGAATTAACATCCAGACTATATATGTGTGTGTACCTTTTATTTATTTATTTTTTTAATATATTTTATTGATTTTTATAGAGAGGAAGGGAGAGAGACAGAGAGCTAGAAATGTCGATGAGAGAGAAACATCGACCAGCTGCCTCCTGCACACCCCCTACCAGGGATGTGCCCACAACCAACGTACATGCCCCTGACCGGAATCGAACCTGGGACCTTTCAGTCCGCAGACCGACGCTCTACCACTGAGCCAAACCGGTTTAGGCAGTGTGTGTACCTTTTAATACTCAACAACAATGTGACATAAAAATGGGCAAAGGACTTGAACAGACATTTCTGCAAGGAAGATACATGAACTGCCAGTGAGCCCATGTAGAGATGCTCAACATCACTAGTCATTAGGGAAATGAAATAAAAACTATAAAGAAATGCCATCCCACACTCAGAGGATGGCTACTATAAAAAAAAAAAAAAAAAAAAAAAACAACCAACCCCCTCAAAAATAACCAGTGCTGGGGAGGATGTGGAGAAATCATAACCCCCGTGAGTTGCTGGTGGGAATGGAAAACAGTCAGCCACTGTGGGAAACAGTTCGGAGTACCCACAAAAAAATTGAAAAATAGAGCTACAGTATGATCCCCCAATTCCACTTCTGGGTATGCACCCAAAAGAATTGAAAGCAGGCTCTTATACAGCTGTTTGTACACCTGTCTCCGTAGCAGCATGATTCATAGAAGATCAAATGCAGACGCTACCCAAGTCTCGAGGGACAGTTGACAGAGAAACGCAACGCGGTCCATCCACACAATGACATACCACTCAGCCTTAAGAGGGAGGACATTCTGGCACCTGCTACAAGATGGATGCACCTTGAGGACATTACGCTCAGTGAAATAAGCCAGACGCAAAAGGACAAGCCCTGTATAAATCCACTGATAGAAGGTCCCTGTGGAAATCAAACTCATAGAAATAGAAAGTTGAACGGTGGAGGGCCAGGGCCTGGGGCAGGCGGACAAGGAGTTCATGTTTCATGGGGACAGCATTTCCAGTTGGGGAAAATGAAAACTTCTGGGGATGGATGGAGGAGGTGATGGCTGCACAGATCTGCACACTCAAAAGTGGTTAAGCTGGCAAATGCTATGTTGCATGCATTTTACCACAATTTAAACGTTGGCTAAGACAAAGAGGGTCCTCGTGCTGGTAGCCATGTCTGGGGCAGGAGCTGGCTTGTCTAGGAAGCCTCACAAATGCCCAGCTCCTTGAGGTTCACTGGGCCCTATCCAACCTGCCCCATCCCCTGGCTGCCCCACCTGCTGTCACTCACTCTGCTCCAGCCGCACGGCCTCCTCGATGTTTTCCCAACATGCCAGGCCTGCCCCAGGGCCTTTGCACAGACTGTTCCCTCTACCTGATATGCTCTCTCATTTCAATATCCGCTTGGCTGGTCCCTTCCCTCAATGCCCTTAGCCCTCTCTGCCCCTGTAGGAGAGAGTCAGTTCACCCACCAAAGCTCCTCAGCCTTACGTCTGACTTATACCTGGGGAATGAACCCTTTCCAGGATGAGGGGAGGTTGCCGAGACACTAACATCCAGGCTGTTTGCTCCATGTAAACCAGTCATTACCACCCTTGGTGCCCACCGGAGGTAGGCGGAGATGTCCCACCTCCTCTTCCCATCTGAGCAGGACCCAGAGCCACCAGGTACCGCGGCAGCCAGATGGTGAACACAAAGTAATTGCTCAGTGAACATCTGAATGAAAGGTCAATAGGGAGGCACAAAGAGAGGTAGGTATGGAGAGAGACAGAGAGGAGAGAAGGAAATGGACAGAGAAAGGAGAAGGGCAGAGAGGGCAGGAGAGAAGGAGAGGGAGCAGGCAGAGAGAGGGGTGATGGCCACTGACCCAGGCACTATAATAGTTCCAGCAAACCACAGTACAGGTCTGTCACACTGTCTGCAGCAACCGTTCACTCTTATCAGCTTGGCCACTTGAATCTCACAGCAGTTACGCCAGACCTCAACCACTCCCAAGTCTTTTATACGTGTGTGTGTGTGTGTGTGTGTGTGTGTGTGTGTTTATTGATTTTTTTTACAGAGAGGAAGAGAGAGGGATAGAGAGTTAGAAACATCGATAAGAGAGAACCATCGATCAGCTACCTCTTGCACACCCCCCACCGGGGATGTGCCCGCAACCAAGGTACATGCCCCTGACCGGAATCGAACCCGGGACCTTTCAGTCCGCAGGCAGACGCTCTATCCACTGAGCCAAACTGGTTTCGGCCACCCCAAAATCTTCACAAGAACTGGACCCCATAATAGTCAGACCCCCACCCACAACAGACGGACCACAGGTCTGCACGGCAGTGGGACCCACCTCACCACCAGGTCCCAGAGCACAGCTGGGCTCCTCAGTGACAAACCCGAGAGGCAAACCTAGAGGACCACACAATAGCCAGACCCTCCCTGGTCCCTAAGCACCATCTTCTGAGACCACGACCCTCCACACAGCACTCCCTCCCTCCACACACCCACTAAGGGGTGTTGTCACCCATTACGGACGACATAATTGGGTCTTTTTCAGAATTCATGAAGCCCCAGGTTCTCCTCCCATTAGTGTTGACAAGGCGACAGCTGGCTGGAAGTCAGCCAACAGCAGCTGCACCGAGAAAGAACGGGGACCCGGAGTAGGGTCAACGCCCACAGAAGATGCAGGGATGTGAGAGGAGGACATAGGCCTGGTGATGAGGAAGGGCGAGGAGAAAAGAGGGAGCTGGGCAGCAGGGGAAGGTGGGCCATGGGGACAATGTGGGGTGCAGCAGATGGGGTTGATGAACAGTGTAGGGAGAGGGTTGGCAAACCCCGTGGGGAGAGGGTGAATCTCGGGGTGAACAGCAGGGAGGAGAAGGTGAACAGCGGGGAGAAGATAGGTAGCAAGGCAGAATGTGGGTGGTGGAGAGGTGGCTGCAGGAGGGTCCCCAAAATGGAAGTCAGCACTGGAGTCTGAAACCTGATGTTCCCAGGAATGACACCATGGAGTCTGGGCCTGGACCCTCTCCGCCCAGCCAGCCCTCCCTGCCCCTTCCCCAGGGCAACAACCCACCTTCTCCCTCTCAGGGCAAAGGTTCAACGAAGGCAGAACCTAAGAAGAGAGAGGACATGTGGGGATGGGGAGGTGGGAGAAGGGGGAGAATCCTATATCCCCACCCCTACTCACTGCCCAGAGAGTCAATGTTGGATGGGACAACAGGGAAGAGGCAGACGGAGACAAGGAGAGACACATAGGAAGGGAAACAAAGACCCTTACAGCCAGAGACCCAGACAGGGAGAGAGATAAGGCAGGGAGAGAGAGAGAGAGAGACAGAGACAGAGTAGGAAGTTGTGAGAGTGGAAAAGACACAGAGACAGCATGGGAGAGCAAAGGGGCATTGTCCAGAGAAAGAGAGAGAGGGGCTGAGATGGCCAGGGGAAGTGGTCTGGGTGTAGGGTTCCCGAGGGCCCCCAGTTCCCTGGACCTTGGCCAGCTCAACTGGGCTCTACCTGCATGTGGGGCTCACGGAGCCCTGTGGGAGCCTCTGATCAGCCTCCTGGTCTGTCCTCCAACTCCTCTGTGGCAGAGGGAGTTGCCGCACTTTCATCAAGATGACACCCAGCCCCCAGCCAGTTGCTTGTGGCTTTTCCTGCAGGGCTGTCCCCAGGCTGGTGTCTGCCCAGGGAGCAGGTGCTATGTCTTGGCCCAGTCTTAGGGGCGTCACCAGAGAGCAAACAGCCCCACCAGGAGGGCACATAGGTGGCTGGTTTAGCCACTAGGAGCCCAAAGACAGAGTCTGTGCTGGCTAGAGCTATAGCTGTTCAATCAACACCCATAAGACTCTTTTTCGAAAGATCAGAGGTGAGCGGGGGAAGGCGGAGGGAATTTTCCTCTACATCATCTGAGGACACTGCTGATCACAACCCTCTGTGGCTCAGCACTGCCTCTCAGGTTTTCTCGTGCCTTGCCCTGGCTCACCCATTACTCCAGCCTGCCCATCAGAGCAATCTGGGGCACAGAGGAATTATGTAGCATTCCCCCCAGGGGAAGAAAATTCAACTTCAGGATGAGTTTTCTGAGTGGACATCAGTAAACTGCAAGGAAAGGCATTCCACACGGAGGGAACAGCACATGTTAAAGCTCTGAGGTAAGGATGCAGGGGTTATGTTGGGGTAACCCTGGAAGGAGGGGGAGGTTGCAGGAAAGATACTGCGCATGGTGCCGGGGTGAACAGGCTGCAGGAGCTTGATGGGACCTGGAGGTGGGAAAGAGCCTGGAGCCCCTCTGCACTTCCTCTGGCCTCGTTCTATTTGAGGATGATTCCCCTGCAGAGGGATTGTGTCCTTGGTTTGGAGACAGCGGCCCCCACTGGACACTTTGCAGAACTGCATCCTTCTTCATGGTTTTATTCAAAACATATTGCCATCTCACCAGACCTTCCAAGTGAATTCACATATTTTTTAATATGACCATATAAGAAATGCAGGTGGGGATATTTTTATTAATGTCTGATAATATAATAGTTTATATAAATAACTAGAGGCTCATAACAAGAATTCATGCATATTGTAAAGAAATTAATTAGAAGATGGCCAGCAGGGCAGGACTGGGCAAGATGGGCGGGACATGCCCTGGAGCCAACTTCTGGCGGTCTGCTGCACCTGGGGTCGTGTGGGGGTAGAAGAGCATCTGCAGAGTGAGTGGGGTCCCTCTGGCATGTGGGGCCCCATGGCCTGGCCTGCGGTGATCTGGCCAAAACTGTCAGTGCATATCCCCCGAAGGGTCCCAGAGTGAGAGAGGGCACTCTGCAAAGTTGCTGTTGCTCTGCAGCTTCTGTATTGAGTGTCTGCCCCCTGATGGTCAGTGTGTATCATACCCACCAGATAATGGTCTGATTGCTTAGCCTTTTATATAGAGAGATTTTTTGGTAACTGAATTTTAATAAAAAGAAAATATCTGCAGACAGTACAGTTAGGAAACCAGTAAGTCATACCACTAATGCAACATCTTGTTTTTTATTCTTTCAAAACATACTGCCATCCCGTCCAATGAAAGATAAAATTAATATTATCTTTAATTTTAAAACAAGGAACAATTTTAAAAGAAGGATTTCACATACCGTATTTTTCGGACCATAAGACGCACTTTTTTTCCCCCAGAAGTGGGGGGGAAAAGTCCCTGCGTCTTATGGTCCAAATATAGCCTACACATATACTTTTAAAAAAAAAGTTTTTTTACTTGCCCGGCTCTGTGTGGTCTCTGTGTGCTTGCCCGGCTCTAAAATGGTTCTAAATGCTGCTGTTTACTTTACAGGGTTGATTACATGTGTTATGACTGTGATGTTGGGTTTTAATGCACATAAAATATTTTAGGACACTATTTGTTTCAAAATCTTTTTTTCTTCATTTCCCTTCTCTAAAAACTGGTGCGTCTTATGATCCGGAGCGTCTTATGGTCCGAAAAATACGGTACTTTAAATATCTTACAATTTTGTTTCCCAATTACAGCTCAACAGAATCAAAAATAAATTAAAATAATGAAAATATATTTTTATTTTGATGACATTATTTATATTCAGTTCACATATGAAGTAATGTTTACATTTGGCAATTAAAATTGTTGCATTTCATGGTTTACAATGCTACACTGTTTAATAAGCACACATTTCAAGTGAACACAGAAAAGTACATCACAATAATAATGACAATAATAATAATAGCTATAATTTGCTGCCCATGGAACTACTAAGTATCCAGCACTGTTCTTATAACTTTATACATAATAACCTTCTTTATTCCTTACCCAAAGCTGTAAGGCTGGTACTATTATTACCTCATTTCACAGAGGAGGAAACTGAGGTGCAGGAGATACAAGATAATGGCCTAAGGTCATATAGCAAGGAAGTGATGGAACTGTCTGAACCAAGATTATTCTATCCTGCAAAGCTATCATTTAGACACAAAGGACAGATAAACAGCTTCCCAGATAAGAAAAAGCTAAAGGAGTTCATCATCACCGGTATTTTATAAAATGTTTTTTAATAAGTTCAATGTTATCCTATATTAGTTTCAGGTGTACAGCATTATGCTTAGATAACTATATACTTTATTTAGTGTTCCCCTGATATTTAAAGTACCCCCCTGCCCCATACATAGTTATTATAATATCACTGACTATATTTCCTACACTGTAATTCACATCCCCATGGCCATTCTGTAACTACCAATTTGTACTCCTTAATCCCTTCCCTTTTTTTCCACCAGCCCCCTTTCCCTCTGTCAACTGTCGGTTTGTTGTCTGTATCTATGAGTCTATTTCTAGTTTGTTTGTCCTTTAGAATCTACATATAAGTGAAATCATCATTCTATTTGTCTTCCTCTGTCTGGCTTATTTCACTTAGTATAATATCCTCTAAGTCCATCGGTGCCATAGCAGAGGGGAAGATTTCATCCATTTTTATGCCTGAGAAGTATTCCTTTGTGTACATGTACCATGGCTTTTTTTTTTATCCACTCATCTATTGATGGGCATTTGGTTTGCTTTTATATCGTGGCTATTGTAAATAACGCTGCAATGAATATGGGAGTGCCTATATTAGTGTTTTGGATTTCTTCAGAAATATGCCTACACATGAAATTGCTGAGCCACAAGGCAATTTTATTTTTAATTTTTTTAAGGAACCTCCACATTGTTTTGCTTAGTGATTAGACCAATCTGCATCCCCACAACGCACTAGAGCACTGTTTTCTCCACATCTCCACTAACACTTCATATTTGTTGATTTATTTATGGTAACCATTCTGACAAATAGTATCTCATTGTGGTTTTCGATTTGCATTTCTCTGATGTTTAGTGATGATGAATAACTTTTTACATGTCTATTGGCCATCTGTATGTCCTCTTTAGAGAAGTGTCTATTCGGGTCTTCTGCCCACTTTTTAATTGGGTTGTTTGTTTTTCTGCTGTTGAGTTGTATGAGTTCTTTATATATTTTGTATATCTGCCCATTATCAGAGGTATTGTTTGAAATATCTTCTCCCATTTTGTTGGTTGCTGTTTTCTTATATTGATTTTTCTCTTTTGCTGTACTGCTGGTTCTTTTAACCTGAGTTATATATTGTACATTGGGTTTAAAATGCTTGCAGGATTTTATTCCAAGATTGAGAAAGGATCAAATCTAAATATACATATTAAAAACATAGACAATTTTTTAAAACATATTAAATACTGCTCTCGACTTTGCTTGTGCGTTCCCTTCTTGTCACCTCCTTCCCAGAAATACTACCTTCTTGGTGTGAATGATTGAATGAGCCAATAAATCAACTCAGAAGTTACCTTAATAGAGATTGATTGTTCTCAGAAATCCCCAGATTAAAATACCTTCTATCTGCCCTAGCCATTTCAGCTCAGTGGATAGAAGGTCAGCTTGCAGACTGAAGAGTCCCAGGTTCGATTCTGGCCAAGGGCACATGCCCAGGTTGTGGGCTCAGTTCCCAGTAGGGGGCGTTCAGGAGGCAGCCAATCAATGATTCTCATCACTGGTGTTTCTATCTCTCTCTCCCTCTCCCTTCCTCTCTGAAATCAATAAAGAAATATTTAAAATAAAATACCTTCCATCTGTCTCTTTCACATCACCTTCCATGATGCCTTTGAAGTTCTTCTCACCATTGGTAATTATTTTCACATTTAAAGGTATTTATATTCATACTTATATTTTATTTATAGCTATTTTTATTATTGATATTTTTCCTGCTGGACTGGGAATGTTTGCTTTGTTTTCTATTGTTTAATTTTGTTTTAAACTGATATCAGTAAAATTACCTTTCTTATGGTGTACAGTACTTGGAATTTGATTCCATGTATATTTTTATATTAGGTCTAGTAATAATTAATGTCGTTTTCTAATACTTTTTTAAATCGAATTTACAGTATTTAAACAATACAACAAAATTTAATCAACAATATAGTTGCCGTTGTTTTCTACTACTTGTGCCCAATGCTCAGGAAGCATTTTAATCCCTCTGTTGTAAAATTCTTGTGATTTTGATGCAAAAAATTCGGTCAATGCATTTTTGAGGCATTCTTCATTATTAAATTTTTTTCCAAGAAGAAAGTTTTGCAAAGAACGAAACAAATGGTAATCGGAAGGGGCAATATCAGGAGAATATGCAGGTTGAGGGAGAACTTCCCATTCCAACTGGCGCAGTTTTTCAGCAGTGATTCTTGCAGTATGCGGTCGTGCGTTATCGTGGTGAAGAATTACGCCCTTCCGATTAATCAGCGCGGGTTCTTTTTCTCTTAAAGCTTGGGCTAACCTTTCCAATTGGGCACTATACACTGCACTTGTAATGGTTTGGTTAGATGGTAAAAGTTCATAATGAAGAATTCCTTTAAAATTCCACCAAACACACAACATCACTTTTTTCGCATGCAAGTTAGGTTTTGGCATGGGCTGCGGAGCCTCATTTTTGTCCAACCATTGAGGCCGCCTTTTCAAGTTAACATACAGCACCCATTTTTCATCTCCGGTAACAATTTGCTCTAAAAATGGCAAACGGTTTTGACGAGAGAGGAGCGAACTGCAAATTGTGACTCTGATTACGGTTGTTGTCGGTCAACTCATGAGGAACCCATTTTCCAAACTTTTGGACTTTGCCAAGTGCACGCAATTGATTGGAAATTGTTTTTTGTGAACAATTTAAAGTTGTCGCAAGCTCTTGTTGGGTAATTTGAGGATTTTGCACCAAAAGAGCTTGAAGAGCTTCTTGATCAAAATTGGACACACGGCCTCGACCACTCTTGTCATCTAACGAAAAATTTCCCTCGTGAAATTTCTCAAACCAACGCTGGCATTTTCTGGCGCTAACTGCATCTTGACCAAGAGCACTACAGATGTTTTTTGCAGCCTCACTTGCTTTTCTTCCTAATTGGAACTCGTAAAGCATGCAGTGCCGAATATGCTCTTCATCCGCCATCTTCTTAGCCCTAGTTTTGCAACAAAAACCAAACCAAACACAAACTTTTTCAAGCAAAACTTGTTAATTGCACTTCACACGTTCTGTAGATACCACGTGTTTGAAGGTTATGTCAATACAAGTCAACGCCAAGCAAGATTTTAAACAGATGTTTTAAAACGACATTAATTATTACTAGACCCGATAGGTTGTGGGGAGGTAGAACACTACTTAAATTTTTTGGCGCCTTCAAAGTCATTGGTCTGATATCAGGATACAGAGTAGTTCTACCCACCCCATCCCTCTCAAAAACAAACAAAGAAACAAACAAACAAACAAAACAAAACAAAAAAAACTCCCTTGTACTAAAACTTTGTAGTCACGGAAAATAACTACTTTTATTCTTTTGCTTACTGCTCTATTGCCAGTGCTTAGAACAATAAGCATAGAATAGACACTGGCAAATATTTGTTGAATGAATGATTGGATGAGTGAGTGAATCAAATATTTGTTGATGTCAACAAATATTGGAAGTTGATATTATAAAAGCTACCAGGACAACCTCTTCAGGAGTTGTGGTCTTAACTTCTTAACACTAAACCAGACAGAAGTAGTTTGGCTGACAGAATCTTAAGAGATCGTATTAGCACGAGGCATCTCTCATTGCACAGAGGAGGAAGGGAGCTAAATGATTGGATAAGAGAGAAAGGTTTTCCCAAAATTCTGTGAGCCCTCAAATTCTAACAATTTTCCAGGCCTCTGGCCATTGCAACCCTCTCCTGTCAGCACCTTCACTTCTTGCAGGCATCAGTCAGGAGACCGGGGAACTTACTTGGTCAGTTTTCACCCAATAAAAATCTCTTACCATAATCAGGGGTAGGTACCCAGGGAAAACACCAATACTCTTAGATTCTGGGTTTTATTCACCAGGATATCCACCAGAAAGCTTCGTGGGTTTTGTTTTGTTTGGTTTTAAATATGTTTTATTGATTTTTTAAAGAGAGAGATAGAGTTAGAAACATCGATGAGAGAGAATTATCGATCAGCTGCCTCTTGCACACCTCCGACTGGGGATGTGCCCGCAACCAAGGTACATGCCATGCCCTTGACCAGAATCGAACCCGGGATCTTTCAGTCTGCAGGCCGACACTCTATCCACTGAGCCAAACCAATTTTGGCGCTTTGTGGGTTTTTTGTTGTTGTTTTTTAACCTACAACAGGGCCAGGCCTGGAGTTCTCCTTGTTTAACTGAAAAGGTCTAATTTAATCCTCCCTGGAAGGAAAGCAGCATAAGTAAATTAAATGTATGATTATTCAAAGTCTTTCTGCTTAAAATGATGTCACCTCCTTAGCACCATTTGAAAATTTCTGACCCCATTAAAAGTCACTGCACTTTCCATTTTAGTTGTAAATATCCTTATGAGTATGAGGATTATTTCACAATAGACATACATATAATTTATTGCCTTGATGGGGACTTTAGAATAAGGAAATGAGATAGTGCAAAGACACATAATATGGTGTGTGGCACAAGACGCACTCAAAATGAATAGCTCTCATTTCTGTCCTAAGCAGTGCTACTATTTAAATGCATCCCACACAAATATGTAGTGATTGAGACATGCCTCAGCTGCCTTCTGATTTAGAGAGTCATGACTCAGTAGGTTGGTATCACCCTTCATATCCTTGGCCATGAAGTTATGTGCCATCAGGTGGTGGTTCCTCAGTTTTTTCGAGTGTGGTCTGAATGTCTTTCTCCCTGTGCCTTCCACAACTTTTCCCCAGTACACTCCATCTCACCTCCCCAGAAGACAGGATAGGAATGAAGGGGAGGGGGAACATACATCTCATTCACATCCTTCCTGACTTTTGTTTCTGGAAGTCAAATTAATGGCCTGGTTGTTATTTGGAAGAGAACTCTTGGGTTGACCCTAAAGCTCTTCTTGATGTGGCAATTCCCGTCAGTCACCATAACCGGATTTTCCATTTCATGAATGCATTCTTCTCTCTTTCTCTTGCTCTTTCACATTTCACATACTGTTTCTTTATCTGAGACTCTTACTCCTTGTATTTGCCTCAATAACACCATCTTGTCCTTTGAGATGAGACCCCACCTTTTAGATTCTCTCAAGGTTCCTGCTGTATTCTATTCTTCCCTTTATGTATATATTCCATTCTATTATAACTAGAGGACCAGCGCATGACATTTGTGCCCTGGGGGGCACTGGGCCCCTCAGCCTGGCCTGCGCCCTCTCGAGGGGATGTTTGTCTGCCTCGGAGCAGAGGCGAGAGAGGCTACTGCCATAGCTGCTGCACTGGCCAGCCATGAGCCCAGCTTCTGGCTGAGCTGTGCTCCCCCTGTGGGAGCACACTGACCATCAGGGGGCAGCTCCTGCATTGAGCGTCTGCCCCCTGGTAGTCAGTGTGCATCATAGCTACTGGTATTTTTGCCTTTCAGCCAATTTGCATATTAGCCTTTTATTATATAGTCTTACATCTAATGTCTTCTTCCACACTCAATTATTGGGATCTTCCCAGCTATAGGTCACGTGTCTCTCCTGCTCATCACATGATGGCCAACACCTACATCAAGCTCTTAATAGATACTCAATAGCATTTGCTGAGTGTTAAATGGATTCTGAACCATTGTAAATCCAATCTGGTAGAACTAGACTGATTCTTCTGGAAATATTGCTTAAGACATACACACAAAGGACTCTTTTAGGTCTCACTAATTGGGAAATTAGTGACAGGGTCATTTGAGGTTTCCTTTTAGTCTTCTGCAATTTAAAATTCCAAGTGGTTACTCTCCCAACTCAAAAATTCCAGATTTTGCAGAAGCCCGTTTGGCTCAGTGGATAAAGCGTCAGCCTATGGACTGAAAGGTCCCGGGTTCGATTCTGGTCAAGTGCATGTACCTTAGTTGTGGGCACATCCCCAGTAGGAAGTGTGCAGGAGGCATCTGATCGATGTTTCTCTCTCATCGATGTTTCTGACTCTCTATCCTTCTCCCTTCCTCTCTGTGAAAAATCAATTATATATATATATATATATATATATATATATATATATATATATATATTTAAAATCCCAGATTTTTACCCAAGAACCCAGAGGTCTGCATCTTATTACCCAGGAACTTCCAGGTGTCCTGGTGGTTAGGGATATGAGGTAATTTTTCTATTGATGAGCTTCCTCAGAGCCCCATTTATGTCTCTGTTTCTCAGGCTGTAGATAAAGGGGTTCAGCATGGGGGTGACTGCAGTGTACATTACAGCAGACGCTTTCTCCTTGACGGCTGTGTGGACTGACGAAGGACACAAATAGACCCCTATGGTAGTCCCATAAAAGAGGGCGACCACAGACAGGTGGGAGCTGCAGGTGGAAAAGGCTTTCTTCCTGCCACCTGCCGAGGGAACCTGCACGATGGCCACAAGGATGCGAGTGTAGGAAGCCAGGATGCAGATGAAAGGTGTGGCTATCACCATCCCAGCCACGACAAGCACAAAGATCTTGTTCACGGAGGTGTCCATGCAAGAAAGTCTGAGAAGGGGGTTGAGGTCACAGAAGTAGTGAGGAATCTTGTTGCCACAGAAAACCAGGTGCACCATCAGGAGGATGTGTGTGAGAGAGATAAAATAGGAAAACACCCATGGGCCACCAGCCAGCAGGCCACAAAGGCGCGGGCTCATGATGGTGGTGTAGTGTAAAGGGTGACAGATAGCGACAAACCTGTCATAAGCCATCACTGCAATTAAGACACTGTCAACGATGCCAAAAAAATGGAAAAAGTACATCTGGGTCAGGCAGCAAGGATAGGAGATAGATTTGCTCTTGGTTTGAATGTTCACCAGCATCTTGGGGACAGTGTTGGTGGCCAGGCCAAAATCAACCAAGGACAGGTTGGCTAAGAAGAAGTACATGGGAGTGTGGAGGTGGGAGTCTGAGCTGATGGTCAGGATGATCAACACGTTCCCCAGGACCGTGATCACATACATGCAAAGGAACAGAGCAAAGAGGAGGGGCTCCATTTCTCTTTTTTCTGAAAGTCCTAGGAGGATGAATTCGGATATACTGGTTTGGTTCCTTGGTTCCATGGGTCTAATTCCTCTGGAAGTATTGAAAGGGGGAAGTTAGGTGAATGCTATAGAAATGATTTTGGAAAACTAAATGAGATTACACCCAATTGCCCATCTTGGTTAATTATGATATCAACCATACGATTTGTTGAATCGTAGACTATCGATGAAGTGTTTAAAGCAACTCATATGTCAAAGCTTGGTTCCAAGATGCTTACCTTAATATTCCTGTTTCAGACAAAGATTGAGAGAGTGTATCATGTAAGAAAACTTGCTGAAGATAAAAACTAGTAAAGACTTACTTTAGGATAAAACCAATTAAGTCCAGACAAAAGTGATATCCAAGAAGCAATGAGCAGTCAAGAAACTAATATATATATATATATATATATATATATATATATATATATATATATGCAAACCATTGAATTTCAAAATAGTTAATAATAATCATAGTGAAACTGTGCATGTAAACAAGATATATAGAAATATGAGGCAGAAATTATATTAAGAAGAGAAGGGGAATAGAATAAAAGTTGTAAGATTCTTGTATTGAGTTGCAAAATAATAGAAATATTGAATATTTTGCACTTTCTATATGAAGTATACAGGTTAAAGCTTACATGTTGCATTTAAAAATAAATGTAAAAATATAAAGAGGGAGAAAATAATGAGTACAAAACATATGACTTCTAAATTGTAGTAGAGGCACAACAGAAATAAAGAGATTTTAATCAAACTACTTTCAGAAAAGAAGATATAAGAAGAATAGAAAAATCACAAATTATAGGAGTAAGTAACTACAATAATTGTCTAAATGTTTTAAGTCATTAAAAACAGAGACTCTCAGCCTGGACAAAAAAACACACAAATCCTAACATCCCACACATGCTAGAGATACACCTAAACTATAATGACATAAAAGAATGGTAAAGCTATACCAAGAAAGCTAACCAAAGGGAAGCTGGATATCTTATTCACATCAGGTAAAAAAACAGTTAAGGCAAAAGGCATTAAAAGGGAAAAGGAAATCATTATGTAATAACAAAGGAAAATTCATTTAAAAGGGGGGGGGGGAAGAGCTACTAAATATGCATTTTACATAGACTTATGCTACAAAAAGAAAAACAAACTAACAGAAATATAAGGTCATCCCGTACACCAAAAGGTTGCAGGTTTGATTTCTGGTCGGGGCACATACCTGGGTTGCGGGTTTCATCCCCAGGTGGGGCAAGTACAGGAGGCAGCCAATTGATGTTTCTCTCAAACCTTTTTCTCTCTCTTTCAAAATATCCTGAGGATTAGATGGAAAAAATAAATGTAAAAATATAAAAAGGGGAAAAAATACAAATATGTGGAATTTAACCAACATACTACAAAACAGTGACTGCGTCAAAGAGATAAAAAGATATATAGAAACAAATAAGAATGACAATATAACATATAAAAGTAGGGAAATACAACAAAAACAGTAATAAAAGGGAAGTTTATATCAATAGAGGCCTATCTCAAGTTAACAACGAAATATTTCACCTTAAAGAACTAGAAATAAAATAAAATAAAATAAAATAAAATAAAGCTGAAAATGAGAATAATAAAAATTAAAGAATTATATAAAAAATAGGGAACTACCGTAAGAGGCAAACAGAAAAAAAGTAATGCAAACAAAAAACAAAAAACCCCAAACACCGGTTCTTTAAAATATTGATGAGACTGCCCTGTCCAGTGTGGCTCTATTGATTAGGCATCTTTCAGGGTTGCTGGTTCAATTCCCACTCAGGGCACATGTCTGGGTGGCAGGCTTGATCTCGAGCAGGGGGCAGCCAATCAATATTATGCTTTCACACCAAATGTTTCTCCCTCTCCCTTCTTCTCTTTCTAAAACTCAATAAATTATCCTTTAAAAAAATATTGATGACATTAACAAACTCTAGCTAAACTAATGAAAGAAAAAAGAGAAAAGGCAAACAAAATCAGATGTGAAAGAGGAGAGGTTACAGTAGACATCACAGAGATACCAAGGACTATAAAAGATACTATGAGAGACTACATGCCACCAAATTCAATAACCTAGAAGAAATGGAGAAGTTGTTAAGAATATATTACCTTTCTAGACTGAATCATGAAGAACTGGAAAATCTAAATAGATCGATCAACAGTAAGGAAATTGAAACAGATATCAAAATCCTCCCAAAAAGTAAAAATCAAACACTAGATACTTCACTAGTGAATTCTACCAAACAATAAAAGAAGATCTAAAACCTATGCTATCAAACTCTTCCCAAAAAATTAAAGTAGAGACAATAATTTTAACTAATTTTATGAGGCCAACATTTCCCTGTTACCAAAACTTGGCACCGAAAAGTAAAAATTATAAACCAATATCTCTGAGGAATATAAATGCAAAAATCCTAAACAAATACTAGCAACTCAACTACAATAATACATTAAAAAGATAATACCTCACGACCAAGTGAGGTGCATTTCCCAAAGAAAGAGGCACAAAGAAGGTTTAACATATGCAAATTGATCTATGTGATACAGTGATTGCATTAATCAATGCAAGAAAAGCATTGGACAAGATATAATGTCCATTTATGATTAAAACACTTATAAAATGGATATAGAAAGAAAATATCTCAATATACTAAAGGCTATTGATGACAAACCCCCAGCTTACAGCATACTCAATAGTGAAAACTGAAAGCTTTTTCTCTATGATCAGGAATAAGACAAGGATGCTCACTTTCACACTGCTATTCAGCATAGGTCTTAAAAGTCCTAGCCAGAGCATTTAAGCAAGAGAAATACATAAAGGGCCCGCTCCCCTGGACCTAAGCCATTAGTCAGACATCCCTTGAGGGCTCCCAGATTTCGAGAGGGCACAGGATGGGCTAAGGGATTCCCTCTCCCCTGAGTGCACGAATTTCATGCACTGGTCCTCTAGTGTAAACTGATATGGCTACTGTGGAATACAATATGCAAGGTCCTCAGAAAAATTAAAATAGAACTACTATATACCCAGCAACCCCACTTCTGGGTATATGTCTGAAGGAAACCAAATGAATATCTGTTCTCCCAACTTTATTGCAGAATAATTCACAATAGCCCAGATACTTATCAATGAGGAATGGATAGAAAAGCTGTCAGTTAGATAGATAGATAATAGATAGATGGATATACATACATACATACATACATGTGTATGTATGTATTCTCAGAATATTACATACGTACATAGAATGTTATTCAGTCATGAGAAAGAAGAAAATCTTGTCATTTGTGACAAACTGGATGAACCTAGAGGAGATTATATTAGTGAAATATGTCAGGCAGAGAAAGAGAAATATTATATCACCTCATTCTATGTGGAATTAAAAAAAATGTTTAAGTCAAACTAATAGAAACAGTGAAATGGTGGTTATCAGGGGCTGGGGAAAATGAGGAGATGCTGGTCAAAGTGTATAAGTTTTCAGTTATATGATGAATAAGATTTGCTCATGTATAGCATGGTGACTATATTTAATAATACTGTATTATATACTTGAAATTTGCTAAGAGAGTAGATATTAAGCATGTTAGCTGTTTTTTCTTTAGAATTTTTTGTCCCATTATTCTTTGAAGCTTCTGCCCATTTCCCTGACACACACAGAGACCAAAAAAAAATACACATTTTGGCATTACTTTCAGGGTGTTCGATGAACTTTCCTAAATGCCAAAGTAAGGGCTCCTTTCAAAATTGATTCTCAGACTTACAACTCCAGACTCCTACCAACCATAGCTGAATTTCTACCTGCAAACTCAGTATTTCCCCTTAGATAATTTGTGGAATGAGGGAGAGCACACAAATAATTGGATTCAGGTCAACCAGGTTTCAAGTCATGGTTCCATTACTTGTGACTATTAACATCTCTAAACTTCCTTTTCTGGGAGAAATAATACCCACCTTCTTGTTTTCTTAAGATGAGTTAAAGTAACACATGGAAAGTGACTGATCCAGTGCTCAGCATCACTGGATTGGTTATGGTCTCAACCAACTTTTGGCAGTGTCACCTCAGAGTTTAAGGAAGAGCTGTGAAAAGAAACACCTGAATGTGATTCATGGGCTCAGCACTTACTAGATGGATGACGTTGAGCAAATTGCCAAACTACTAAAATCTCACCTTCTTGGTCAAAAGGGAATGATGAGCCGAAACCGGTTTGGCTCAGTGGATAGAACATCGGCCTGCGGACTAAAAGGTCCCAGGTTCGATTTCAGTCAAGGGCATGTACCTTGGTTGTGGGCACATCCCCAGTAGGGGATGTGCAAGAGGAAGCTGATCGATGATTCTCTCTCATTGATGTTTCTAACTCTCTATCCCTCTATCTTCCTCTCTGTAAAAAAATAAATAAATATTTTAAAAAATCAATTATATATATATATGGAATGAGGATAATGGTGTATAACTTATAACAGCGATTTTCAACCTTTTAACATCTCATGGCATACATAACTAATTACTAAAATTCTGCAGCACACCAAAAACATATATTTTGCAATCTAACAAAAAATAGGTACTGTATTTTCCGGTGTATAAGACGACCCCCTAATTTTACAGTTAAAACATAGGTTTAGGCCTATATTCGCTGTATAAGACTACCCCCCCACTTCAGAGGCAACACCAGTTCTTTTTTTAATAGACCGCCTCTCTGACTTAGCCAATCCAAGCAGGCTTTTTATGCATGCAAATTATACATGTTCTGTACCCTCTTAACGTCCTCCACAAAATCCTACCTCTGCAGAGCTCCCATGTCCAAGTTGGATTCTTACTCTGGGTCTTGAAATCAGATTAGAGTTTATGCCACTCTGTGGCACTGACAACATTCTATCTTGTAGTTTCATAATTTTACTGAAAGATTCAGACTTTTTTTTTTTTTATCCAAAGAAGCGTTAGTGAATACCCAACTGATTAAATTACTGAATCAATGAGCTCATCTCACATGCCCCTGTTCTGCACATCTAAGCTATCACTCGTCCTTCCACAGCTTTTGAGAAATGTTCATGTTTCAGGAACCGGGAGACTCATATGTTGACTTCAGCCTGATGAGGCTTTACTCAGAGAAGCACTACTCTTCTCCCACGTAAAACCCTAGAAGTTGGTGTCGGGGTATCCCAGCTGGAAATATCAGGAATCTCCAGGGACTCAGAGATTGGATAATGGAAATAACTCAAACTTATACCTACAGAAGTTTGGTGGAGAAAGGAGAGCTCTTCTTTGTAGGCTTGGAAAAGCAGGTTCAGAAATTTATGACTGAGCTACAAATCTCGGGCTTTGGAAATTGCTGGCTAGCATCACAGCTGGACTACATCCAGCTAGGTAGATAAGTGAGGTGATTGGATTCAGGGCTGGAAACTCTCTCTCTTCCTGCCACCTTGCATTGCATTTTCTCCAGGTGTGCCCTCCCTCCCTAATTTCCTCCCTCCCTCCATCTTTGTCCTCCAAGTCCACTTACTGGGCCATTTTTTTCTCTTCGTGACATAATCATTGATACATTAGTCAAGCTTTGTCTCAGTTTACTCCTTAGTGATGAAGTTAGATAAGTTAGATCTTGGAGACACAAGGATGCCTCATACAGGCACAGGTAGATATCCTCCTGGCCCAAAGAAGAAAAGCTGGGGTGGAAGATAAATTGTAGGAACTGAGGGAATATTTGTAATATCTGGGCCAATAAGAAGTCAATTCCCAAGGCTCCTTGTTAGACAAATTGTCCAATTTCACCCCATTCCCTGAATAGTTCGGGTTCCTATGGGAGCTGGGTAAGAGGCCGATAGTGATAATTTTGGATCTTCAGGAGGCAATTTGGGGAAAGCTGTATGTCTCCCAACTTTCTCTGCACCCTCTTCCTAGGGAACAAGCTCTCCTTCTCCTAATCTCTATCTTCCCAAGGTCCAGAGCTTCTCATAGAGAACTTGTTTGAAACAGTGTTGTTCATCACTTTAGTAACCAAGAAACAATTCCCTGCATTCACCCAGTGATGTTCCACCAAGAAACAAAGCTGTTTCCAACACCGCTTAACCTCAAGAGGGCAACTCTCTGTTTAGGCATCAGAGTTTCCTTCCAATTCTGCTAATGAAGCAAATAGAACCTGACCTGCTGGGCATACACACAGAGAGGCTGGCTGAATGTATGTGCAGCCAGATCTTCATTCTGAGTATTGACCCTAGGGTGGCAGCAGTTAGAGTCTCTGCCTTTGCATTTTTAGCAATTCATTTTTGTGAGGTCACTGCCAGATTATCGGGTCATGTGTCCACTCAACAAACACCCACGGGACTGATTGATACGTTAAGTTCTGGTCTTTAGAAATGTTCAGATATGGAAACACCTAACCATGGACTAAAGTACAGAAAATGGTACTAGGCTGTGCCATATGAAATTGCCAATGTTTCTTCATTTTTGACCAGCATAACTGGCAATTTTTCACATTCCACAGCTTAGTGTAATAAAACCTCATGTATTCATCGCCCAGTTTCAACTACTATTATTCAGGGTCTTTTTTTTTTGTTTTTTTCATCTGTGTTTTACTTTCTTTGACCTCTTAACTAGGAAATTCCATATATTACATCGTTTCAATATGTATCTAAAGTAAAATTTTTCATAAAAGGATAAACACAAAACCATTATTTTACTTTAAAACATTAATAATAATTATACATCATCAAATATACAGTTATTATTCAAATTACTCCAATTGCCTCATAATTTTTCATCTTTTTTTTTTCAATTTTGATTCCAAAGAATGTCCATATATTTCAATTGGCTAATCGTTGTCTAAAGTCCTTTTAACCATATAGTATTTTTTCTTTTTTTAAATCCCTCTTGCAATTTGTTGAAGAAATTGTCTGAGTTTTGCTGATTGCATTTGTATGCTATTGTTTCAAAAAGGCCTCCCATATATTATCATTATAAATTGATGTTTAGATCTAGATACTTAATCAGGATCAGGGTTGATTTGGGGATGGAATGATATTCCAAAGGTGGTGGTGCAAATGTTCCTCAGGACGCATATATTCTCTCTCTCTCTCTTTTTTCAGCTCAATGAAGTATAATCAACACATATGATTGTAACATAATTAAAATATATAAAGTAATGATTTGATATACACATACATTGTTAAAGCATTTCTACAAGCAACTTAACTAACATGTCCACTACCTCACATATTTACTTTTTTTTTTTTTACAACTCCTAAATTCTTCGCTCTTAGCAAATTTCAGTTGTACAATACAGTATTGTCAGCTATAGTCACCATGTTATACATTATATCCTAAGGCCTTATTCATCTTATAACTGAAAGTTTGTACCCTTTTACCAACTTTTACCAGCTTCTCCCCATTCTCCTCATACTGAACCCCTTGAAATCACCATTCGACTCTCTGTTTTTAGGAATTCTTCCCCCCACCACCACCACCAATTCCACATACAGTGATACCATGTAGCATTTGTCTTTCTCTGCCTGGCTCATTTCACTTAGTATAATGCCCTCCAGTTTCATTCATGTTATTGCAAATGGTAGAATTTTCTTCTTTTAGAGGCTGAATAATATTCCCTTGCACATATACACACCACGTTTTCTTTATCCATTCATCTGTCAATGATTCCATACTTTAATTACTGTGACTAATGCTGCAATGAACATTTGGAGTGTAGAGAGTTCCTCAAATTAATTTCATTTCCTTTGGTATATACCCAGAAGTGGGATTGCTGGATGATAGTTCCATTTTTTTTTTTTAATTTCTTGAAAAAGCTTTGCACTGTTTTACATAGTGGCTGTACCAGTTTATATTCCCATAACAGTGTAATGCTGGAGGAAGCATATATTTTGAATTATCTCTCTTTTTGTGATATTTGAAGCCATTGAGCTCCATTGCTTAGACACATTATTTCATGAAGGATTGCAAAATGAATATATTCTATCAGTTGGAATACTTCTACAAAAGAAAACTTCCCCTCAGTAAGTCTCTGGTTAGTTGAAGGTACTGTTTGTAAAGGCAAGTCAGCAAAAATGCTTGAAATTTTCCATTTTTTCCATTTATTAATTGGTTTTCTTTTTTTAACTTTATTTTTATTGTTTACACTAGTATAGATGTCCCCATTAACCCCCCCTCCGCCCCCAACACACACACACACACACACACACACACACACACCGCTTGCCCACCTCCACCCAACTTTCACCACCCCTTCCCTGGGATCATCATCACACTATTGTTTGTGTCTATAGGTTATGCATATATGTTCTTTGGCTAATCCTTTCACTTCCTTTCATTCAGTCCACCCCATCCCCTCTCTTAGCTCCTCTGACAGTAAAATCTCAAACATCTCTCATAGCAATATTTTTGCTGACATACTAGTAGCCTCTAGGGCCTTGGTCGGCAAGCTGTGGCTCTTGAGCCACATGCAGCTCTTTGGCCCCTTAAGTGTGGCTCTTCCACAAAATATCATGGCCTACGCGAGTCTATTTTGAAGAAGTGGCATTAAAAGAAGCTTAAGTTTAAAAAATTTGGCTCTCAAAAGAAATTTCAATCGTTGTACCATTGATATTTGGCTCTATTGACTAATGAGTTTGCCAACCACTGCTCTAGGGCAAGGGAAACAAAGAAAAAAATAAATAAATGTGACCACATCAATCTAAAAAGCTTTTTCAGCAAAATAAACCATCAACAAAATGAAAAGGTAACCCCCTTTATGGAAGAACATATTTGCCAATGATACATCTGATAAAGCATTAATTTTCAAAATATATAAAAAACTTATACAACTCAACACCAGGAAAATGAACAATCCAACTAAAAAATGGGCAATAAGCCTGAACAGATACTTCTCCAAAGAGGACATACAAATGGCCAATAAACTTAGGAAAAAATGTTCAGCATCACTAATCATCAGAGAAGTATGTAGTTATTGTCATTTAATTATTCAGGTTTATGTTCTTTTTATTCTTTCTTCTTTTTAAAGAAGTCCCGTTAGCATTTATTGTACTACTGGTTTGATGGTAATGAACTCCTTTAACTTTTCTTATCTGAGAAGCTCTTTGTCTAGCCTTCAATCATAAATTATCACTTTGCTGGGTAGAGTAGTCTTAGTTGTAGGTCCTTGCTTTCACTGGAAATTTTTTGCCAATCCATTCTGGCCTGCAAAGCTTCTTTTGAAAAATCAGCAGAAAGTCTTATGGGAACTTCCTTATAGATAACTAACTGCCTTTCTCTTGCTGCTTTTAATATTCTCTGTTTGTCTTTAACCTTTGGAGTTTTAATTATGTTGTACCTTGGTGTGGGCCTCTTTGAGTTTATCTTTTTTGGGGCTCTGTGTATTTCTTGGACTTATATGTCTATTTTTTTTATTTTTTATTTTTTTTTACCAACCTCAGGGAAGTTTTCAGTCATTATTTCTTCAAATTCTTTCTCAATCCCTTGCTCTTTCTCCTCTTTTTCTAGTTCCCTTATGATTCTAATGTTGTTACACTTGATATTGTCCTAAAGATCTTTTCAACTATTTTCATTTTTTAATTCTTTTTGCTTTTTGCTGATCTGATTAAATGTTTTCTGGTATCTTGTTTTCAAATCACTCAGTCTTCTGCTCCATCTAATCTAGCGTATTCTTCATTTCAGTTATTGTCTTTTTAATTTCTAATTGGTTCTTTTTTATGGTTTCTATATCCTTTTTTAAAAAAAATCCTCACCTGAAAAAATAATATTTTTATTGATTTTTTTAGAAAAAGAAGAAGGGAGGAAGAGAAAGGTACAGAGAGAAATATTGATGTGAAAGAAATATATCTAATAGGAGGAAATGAAGATGCTTACAAGAAACAATTCTCTCAATGCATAAAATACCATGTAACTCCAGACATAATGGAGGAGATATATAAGAAAGCTCATGTTGCTATACAAGAGAATTCAGACTATGAAAAAGAAGTTAAACAGAAGACTGAAACCATCCACAAATGTCTCTTTCCCAGAAGAAATATCAGGTATCTCAAAAGAAGGAATGAGCTGCTGAGAGCTAACAATCCAAAGCATAATTTTCTATGGAAATTTTTCAGAATGAGACAACAATAAACAGGCTGACCAGGCATAAATAAATAAGTAAATAAATAAATAAATAATGGGACATCATTCAGCCTTAAAAGAAAATAAATTTTGATGCGTGTTACAACATGGACAAATGTTGAAGACATTATAATAAGTGAAATAAGACAGTCACAAAAGGACAGATAATGCTACCATGACTCAGAAGATTCAAAAAAAAAATGCAGATAAAAATGGAGTGAGGGGCACACCCTGGATTTCCTCAGGTTCAGACCAAATGAACCTAAATTAGCAACCACTAATCAAGAGAATCTTTGCATGGAGAAGAAGGCCTTAGTGCTGGAATAGAAGCAATAATGTCCTTTGCTGTGTAAACAAATGAAAAAGTTATAATGACCACAATGATCTGATGTCAATCTATGTATCTAACTGATTTCTAGTAACTCAGCCATAGTTCCATATAGCTTCCTTATTGACATACTCTTGAATGTCTCTTGATTGTTACCTAACATATTTGCCAGTTAAATTTCTTCTCATTTTTTAATTTAATACTGAAGCATATTCTCCTATCAGCAATTTTTCATGAATACTAAGTATTGGTAAAGATGTGGAAAATATGAAACCTTCATAAATTCATCGTGGGAATGTAAAACTGCTATAACTACTTTAAAAAGAACTTTGGAAATTTCTTTAAAAATTTAGACAGCAATTTGACCTACTAATTGCAGCCCAAGGTATCTACCCAAAACAAATGAAAATGTGTATCAGGACAAAGAAATGTGCACAAATGATCACATCAGCATTATTAACATCTTCAAACTGGAAATAGCTAACTGTTCATAAGCAGTAAATGGATAAGCAAACTGTGGTATAAACATTGAATAGAATCCTATTCTGCAATTAAAAGGAATAAAATATTGATACATACTTCTACAATGTATGAGGGGCACACCCTGGATTCTACATGAATAACCTTAGAATCTACATGAATAACCTTTTAAAAAATACACCAAATAGAAGAAGCAAGATACAAATGGCCACCCATTTTATGATTCAATTTATATAAAATTTGTAGAAAAAAAAAACCAATGTACAATATAAGGACAGAAAGTGATCAGGGGGTTCCTATGCTAAAGTGGAAGTGGTAATTAACTGTAAGTGGACAAAAAAGTATTTTTGAAGTGATAAAAATTTTGTAAAAATGGATTTTGTTAACAAATACCTAACACTAGAAATTTATTAAGATAATTGAACTTACCACATCAATAGGTGCATTTCATGTGTGTAAACTATATATATATATATATATATATATAAAAGGCTGTAGAGGGCCAAATGGGAAGACACCTGGACATTCTATAGATTGTTGTTGACTGGGCCCAGGATATTGACAGAATCATGTCAGTTGCACTCCCGCCCTGGGAGTGCGGAGATCTTAGTTCCTGACTAATGTGTTTGTTCAGGAGGAAGGAGTGGGTGGAACCTGGGCTCTCCCAGGCTCCTTGTTTTCCTGTGAAACCCCTCATTGGATTGGAGAATAAATAGATGGGCTGTGTAGCTCAGGAGGTCCTCAGTCTGTCTTTCCAGCAGAGGAGGTCAGTGGCCCTCCCAGCTCCCAGCTTGAAATCTATTTCCATGTCTTTCCTCTTCTTTTTTTTTTTTTTTTTTTTTTTTTTTTTTTTTTTTTTTATAAACAAAGAGTGTTTTAAAATATATTTTATTGATTTTGTACAGAGAGGAAGGGAGAGAGATAGAGAGTTGAAACATCGATGAGAGAGAGTCATCGATCAGCTGCCTCCTGCACATCCCCTACTGGGGATATGCCTGCAACCAAGGCACATGCCCTTGACCGGAATCAAACCCGGGACCCCAAACCAACGCTCTATCCATTGAGCCAAACTGGTTTCAGCCTGTCTTTCCTCTTTATTCCTAATATTTCTCAATCCCTGGGCACCTCCACTTAGAACCGGTTCATTCATCTCTCTTTCCATGCAGGACATGGAAAATAGAGATCCCTGCAGCTTCAGGCCCCCACAAAAGGCTAAAATGCAAAGTGTCCCCTCAGGAGTTTGACCAGGAGACTGGGAGTTTGATCACTCACTGTGACATGTGCTGACCACAGGGGGTGATGCAGAATGAAGGAAGTCCTCGGTAGACAGTTGGCAGCTGGAGAAGGAAGGCCCTGGCTGGCAGCCGAAAGGCCCCGATCAGGCCTGATCGCAGGCCTGGCTTATGGACCTACCCATGCAAAAATTTTGTGCACTGGGCATCTAGTATCTCAATAAAAATATTAAAACATAAATTCTGTAAAACCCAACATTCTATATTATAATTTTATATATATATATTTTTTTAATTTCTACCTTTTTAATGTATTTTATTGATTTTTTACAGAGAGGAAGAGAGAGGGATAGAGAGTTAGAAATATTGATGAGTGAGAATCATCAACCAGCTGCCTCTTGCACACCCCCTACTGGGGATGTGCCCGCAACCAAGATACATGCCCTTGACCAGAATCAAACCCGGGACCCTTAGGTCCACAGGCCGATGCTCTATCCACTGAGCCAAACAGATTTTGGCTATATTATAATTAATAACCATTAGTTATAACTGTATTTGACAAAGGTATCTGGGTACCTTCAGTATACAATTTTCTTTCATGAGAGAAAAAAAAAACC
This sequence comes from Pipistrellus kuhlii, assembly GCF_014108245.1. Lineage (NCBI taxonomy): Eukaryota > Metazoa > Chordata > Mammalia > Chiroptera > Vespertilionidae > Pipistrellus > Pipistrellus kuhlii. Next base: position 3,776,497 of record NW_023425530.1, read on the forward strand.
CCACAAACATTTGAGGCATTTCAGAGCCTATTGGGAAGATCTAAAGCCAATTCTAGATCAAGAGAAAGTTTTATGTTGTTTTTTGTTTTAAATTCAAACCCTTAAGGATTGTCAAATGTAGAGAGCAATTATAGAGTTAAGCCTTAGACTGATCTGCTGGCAAAGCCATAAACAGGTTCCAGCTTAGAGGGCACAGCCCTCGTAGCATAATTAAGCTTGATCTTATGACTACTCCCTAGATCTTTCCTGGGTAGCTAATTGGAGATGCAGCAAGTGCACAAAATTTGTACACGGGGCTGTGTCCCTCAGTCCAGCCTGCACCCTCTCCAATTTGGGATCCCTCTCACAATCCAGGACTGCTGGCTCCCAACTGCTCACCTTCCTGCCTTCCTAATTGCCCCTGATCGATTCTGCCTGCCAGCCTGATCATCCCCTAACCACTCCCCTGCCAGCCTGATCAATGTCTAACTGCTCCCCTGCCAGCCTGATTGCCCTTAACTGCCCTCCCTTGCAGGCCTGGTCACCCACAACTGCCCTCCCTTGCAGGCCTGGTTCCTCCCAACTACCCTTCCCTGCTGGTCACCTTGTGGTGGCCATCTTGTGTCCATATGGGGGCAGCCAACTTTGACCACATGGGGCCAGTGATCTTGTGTGTTGGAGCGATGGTCAATTTGCATATTACTCTTTTATTAGATAAGATATTTATATTTTTATATGAAAGAGCAATGGAGAAAAATATTTGACTAGATGGCAAAGAAGAGCAAAGAGGAGTAATTACTTTATAAAATAGCAAGATTAATTATGGTGTTATAATAATATTGAGGTTGCAGGAACTTTCCCTTTTCCCTCTTACTTCTTCCATTGGTTGAATACTTAAAATGACATTAGGCAAATTAACAGGAGAATATCATCTTTTAATATGTAAGCAAGAAGAATTCATATTAGCATGAATATTTCCAAGACAGTAAGGCAAAATTATATATATATATATATATATATATATATATATATATATATATATATATATATATATCATTCTGGATTAAGAAGGGTAAGAGAGGTGCCTAAGATTTATTACTTGAGATACAAAACAGTAGCTATTCAGGAAGCAGTTATCTAGGCAGAAACCCAAATATTGTTCCCACTAGGAAGTAAAGGTATAGGATATTTATGAGAAATGAAAGGGGAATAGTTACATGGAAAGAAGGAAGTAATTTCTATGGGTGCTAATAGGCTAAGGAAGGAACTTCTCCAGGTGTAAATAAACTCATGGTGAAGGAGGAAATAGACTCTGTAATAAATGCAGTTGAAACTAACCACATGGGGTGACCTGATCATAGATTCCTCACTTAGCAAGTCATGATGGGTATTCACGATTCAGGCCTATACAAAGCTTATCTTCAGCTTAAGCAGGCCCTATCCATTGTTTTGTGCATCGAGGAAGAAGCCAACATGTGGCAGAGTGAAGTGCAGCCCTGTGGTTTTGTGCCTGGACCTACCTGATCTTGGAAGTTTTTGTTGGGGAAGTTACTTGTTTTTATCATTTGACGCTTTTGGGGTTGAAGACACAAATCATCATTGATATAAATGAAGTATCTCAAATCTTCTCAACGTGTAAACTACTGTAATTATGCCAATTTCATAGATGAGAAAACTGAGCTTAGAGAGTTAAAATAAATTGCCAAAGACCCAGAACGATGGTTTAACAGAGGGAGGATTCAGACTCAGAGGATCTGATTCCAAAATTATCACCCTTAACCAATTGATCTCTGGTATGGGAAATTCAGAGGTTGCTTAGGTTTCCTGGATCTCTCATTATTTCTTTCTCTCTGTCATATTCCAGCAATGTAAGCCCAAAGCAGCTGATGTATCAATGAAAAGATGATATTCTAGAGATGAGCTTACTCAAAGCCCCTATCATGTCCTTGTTCCTCAGACTATAGATAAATGGATTCATCATAGGGGTGACCACTGTATATATCACTGATACTATTGCACTTTTCCTGGAAAAGTGTGTAGCCTCAGAACTGAGATATACACCAAAACCCGTCCCATAGAACAAGGAAACAACTATTAAGTGAGACCCACAGGTGGAAAATGCCTTATACTTTCCACCAGCTGATGGGATTTTCATAATGGAGGACACAATTCGACTATAAGAGAAAATTATCCCAGAGAGAGGAACAACACCCAACAAGCTGGTCACTAAATACACAAAGATGTTATTAAGGAAGATATCAGAACAGGCGAGTTTGAGAATATGAGCTAATTCACAGAAAAAGTGGGAGATTTTCAGGTCTGTGCAGAAGGACAGCCGTAGTGCCATCAAAGTGTGGAGTAGAGCATCCAGAACACTAATAAGAAAGGACAGCAGAACCAGCAACCCACAGAGTCTGGGACTCATGATGACATTGTACCTCAGTGGGTGGCAGATGGCTACAAATCGATCATAGGCCATCATTATCAGAATTCCATTTTCCAATCCAGCAAAAGTCAGGACAAAGCAGATTTGGGTGAGGCAGCCCGTGTAGCTGATGGCTTTGCTCTGTGTCTGAATGTTCACCAGCATCTTTGGGATCGTGGTGGTGGTGAAACAGATGTCAACAAAGGACAGGTTGGAGAGGAAGAAGTACATGGGCGTGTGGAGGTGAGAGTCATAGATAATGGCCATGATGATGAGCAGGTTGCCAAGCACAGTGACCAGGTACATGGACAGGAACAGGCAGAAGAGGATAAGTTGCAGTCCTGGGTCCTCTGACAGTCCCAGGAGGAGAAATTCTGCAGTATCAGAGAGGTTTCCTGATTTCATGTTGTAGATGATCCTGATAGAAAAGATGGAGGTGATGAGAAAACACCACTTAAGGAAACTTCCTTAAACTTGTCTATATTTTTAGACCTAATCAGTTACAGATGTCCTCTCCTGCTTTCTTCTCTTACTCCCTCTTCTTCTTTCCTTGTTTTATATTCCCATACAACCTACCTCATACTAGCCGCTGTCCCAAGGTTTTATTTTCCACCTATTCTTTGTGTATTTAATTTGGCAACTTTTTAAAATATATTTTTTATTGATTTCAGAGAGGAAGGGAGAGGGAGAAAGAGAGAGAAACATCAATGACGAGAGAATCATTGATCAGTTGCCTCCTGCATGCCCCCTACTGGAGATCGAGCCTGAACGCAGGGAATGTGCCTTTGACTAGAATTGAACCCAGGACCTCAGTCCACAGGCTGACGCTCTATCCAATGAGCCAAACCAGCTAGGACCAGCAACTTTGTTTTTGGCTTAACATTGTGGTTCCTATATCTATCAAGATTGATATAAGGAGGTCAGGTTCATTAATTTTAACATTAATGGAGAAGTATTTATAGAGACACATTCACATGTAATAATAGCGTTAGAATAAGTATGGCAAATACCCACCAAATTTCACAGAGTGGTAACATCTGAGAGGGAAAGAGGGAAATAAACAATAATGAAGGGAACTTTTACAGGATGACATAAGGTATCCCTGTATGAAGGCAAAGAAAGGCCTTTCTGTGTAGATGTTGGATGTCTGAAACTCAGTTAAAAATAAAATAAAGTAAAGGAGACTTTATGTAATGTGTAATACTTTATTGTTTTAAAACTAGTGACCTGGTGCATGAAATTCATGCCCATTAAAAGGGGATTAATTAGAGAAAATATTTTAATATTGCTATTTGCCCTTTCTCTATATAGAAGTGTCAGAGATGAAAGAAAATTAGTATAATGTATATGAAAATCCTCCTGTCAGAATATGGGGTGCACCGTGGGACCCAGAGTCAAGTTCCCTCCCACCCACAGTGCCTCAAAATTACATAAGACCTAAACCCAGACAGCACCACTCCCAATGGGCAAGATTCAGACCTGGCGCCCCCCCCCCCCCCCTTGTCAAGCCCTGTCTGGCAAGGGGCACAGTCTCAGGTCCCCCAGCTTGGCACTAAGGTCCCCTATCAAGCCCTACTGGGCAGTGGGGCATGGCCTAAGGTCCCCTGGCCTGATGCTGGGGCAGGGGGTGCAGCTTGAGGTCTCCTGGCCTGGCACCAAGGGGCAGGGTGGTTTGCAACCTGAGGTACCCTGTCAAGCCCCACTGGGTGGTGGGTCCAGTACCATGCAGCCTCAGGTCCCTGCTGATTGCTCCTTCAGCCATCTTGTGTTACAGAATCCGTCTCTGCTGTGGGTGCAGCCATCTGAACAGTTATGGTGTGATGGTCAACTTGCATATTCCCTCTTTATTAGATAAGAAAGTACCCGAGGCATATAGGCCAAAATTTCAACATTAATTCTGGAAAGTGGTTGCATATTGTTTATTTACTGCTCACTTGTTCTGGTGGTTTAAAATATTTATTTTTATTTAAAATAATGTTTTGTGTAGGGTTTTGTTTTGTTTTTGTTTTTCAAAGAAAGACTAAAAATGTAGAAGAGTGACTTGCCAATCCCAGAATCCACACAGTAAAGATATAAGGATGAGACTTGATTCTCCTCTAAGAATGAAATCTGAGGATCATACTTCAACATAATAAAAGCCATATATGACAAACCCACAGCCAACATCATACTCAATGGGCAAAAACTAAAGCCATTTTTTCCCTAAGAACAGGAACAAGACAGGGATGTCCACTCTCACCACTCCTGTCCGACATAGTACTAGAATTATTAGCCATTGGGATTAGACAAGAAGAAGAAATAAAAGGCATCCAAAAGAAGAAGTAAAGCTGTCCTTATTTGCAGATGACATGATATTGTACATAATAAACCTGAAAGACTCCATCAAAAAACTATTCGACTTAATAAATGAATTCAGCAATTTAGCAGGATACAAAATTAATGCCAAGAAATCTACGGCATTTCTATACATCAATAGTGAACTTACAGAGACTAAAAAAGCAATCCCATTTATCATCGCACAAAAAAATAATTAAGATACCTAGGAATGAACTTAACTAAGGAGGTAAAAGACTATACACAGAAAACTATAGGGCACTGAAAAAAGAGATAGAGGAAGATGTAAAGAGATGGAAGAACATACCATGTTCATGGATTGGTAGAATCCACATCATTAAAATGTCCATACTACCCAAAGCAATCTATAGATTCAATGCACTCCCCATTAAAATACCAATAGCATATTTCCCAGATCTAGAAAGAACTCTCCAAAAATTCATCTGAAATTTAAAAAAAAAAAGACCCTGTATAGCTTCAGCAATCCTGAGAAAGAAGAACAAAGTAAGAGGGATCTTAATACCAGATTTCAAGCTGTATTGCAAAGCCACTGTTCTCAAAAGAGCCTGGTATTGGCACAAAAACAAGACACATAGACCAATAGAATAGAACAGAGAACCCAGATATTGACCCAAACTACTATACTCAATTAATATTTGACAGAGGAGGCATGAACATACAATGGAGCCAAGACAGTCTCTTTTATAAATGGTATTGGGAAAATTGGACAGCTATGTGCAAAAAAATGAAACTAGACCACCAACTTACACTATACACAAAAATAAACTCAAAAGGGATAAAGGACTTAAACATAAGATAGGAAACCATAAACATACTAGAGGAATCCACAGGCAGAGAAATATCAGACATATGCCAAAGCAATTTCTTCACCGATACCACTCCTAGGGCAATGGAAGCTAAAAAGAAAATAAACAAATGGGACTACATCAAAATAAAAGGCTTTTTTACCACAAAAGAAACCATCAACAAAACAACAAGAAAGTCCACTGTGTGGGAAAACATATTTGCAAATGTTATCACTGATAAAGGTTTAACCTCCAACCTCTACAGACAGCCTATACAACTTAATAGAAGGAAGATAAATGATCCAATCAAAAAATGGGCAATGGACCTAAATAGAATATTTTCAAAAGAAGACAGAAGGAAGGCCAAGAGACATATAAAAACATGCTCAAAGTCACTAATTATCAGAGAGATGCAAATTGAAACAATAATGCAGTACCATCTCACACCTGTCAGAATAGCTATCATCAACAAATCAAAAGATGACAAGTGTTGGTGAGGATGTGAAGAAGAAGGAACCCTCATACACTGCTGGTGAGAATGCAGACTAGTGCAGCCACTGTGGAAAACAGAATGGAGTTTCCTCAAAAAACTAAAAATGGAACTCTCATTTGACTCAGTAATCCCACTTCTAGAAATATATCCTGAGAAACTAGAAACACCAATCAGAAAGGATATATGCACCCCTATGTTCATAGCAGCACAATTCAACATAGCTAAGATTTGGAAACAGCCTAAATGCCCATCAGTAGATGAGTGGATTAGAAAACTATGGCACATATACACAATGGGATACTACACTGCAATATATATATATATATATATATATATATATATATATATATATATATATATATGGAATTCTTACCATTTGCAGCAGCTTGGATGGACCTGGAGAGTATTATTTTAAGTGAAATAAGCCAGGCAATGAAAGAAAAATACCATGTGATCTTACTCATTTATGGAAAATTAAAAAAAAAATTATAACCTGATGAACAAAAAGATAGATACAGAGATAGTAAAGCACTGAACAGACTGTCAAATTACAGCGAGAAGGCTGGGGAGTATTGGGGAGTGTTGGTTGTGCATATAAGCACAACTAATGGACACAAGATACTGGTGGGGTGGGATGAGGGTATAGAAAAGAGGATAGGGGAGGCTGGGGGAAGGCCAATAGGGGGAAAAAAGAAATATATGTACTAATATATGTAATACTTTAAACTTTTTTTTTTTAAAGATCTATTCTCTCTCAAAAAACAAAATAAAAAAGAATGGAATCTGAAAAAATGAGAAGCCAAATTTACCCCACCCTTGCCCCACTAAAGACCAAATAAATGAGGGAAACCAAAGAATTGTAGAATATGTCTGGTTTTTAAAGAAGTTAAATTATGCTCAGGTAGGGAAAGAGTCCCTAGAATTTAGAAGACACAATAAGAGCCAGAAATTATGAAAGCCAATTGCAAATTAGATGAAAGAGAGAAAGTAAATATATGAAATTAGTTTCAAATTTTACTTATAAGTTGATCCTACTGAACTTTCTCTTACCTCTTGGATGTCCTCCAGATAGTCTGGTTGGGAGGGAAAAAACAAACACAAAACTGGCCAATATCTCATAGCATTTACTGGGGTACTTAAGATTACCTAGGAACCATCAATGAGTAACTCATCTTTCCTCTGGAAATTCAAGTGTGGAAATGGGAAATCTGACCCCAGGAAGGGCAGGTGGACCAATGATGGTAGTTGGGCTTCTGGGAAAGAAGGATCATCTCAGGAGACTCAGATGTGCTGGGTTTTGACCTGGGATGGGCTGTTGAGTAGAAGGGTCACAGGTAGACTATTTGTGGTCTTGGGGGCTCAGTTCCCAAAACTCCTCATTATCCAAATGTGTACTGTCATCCCCCCCCCCCCCCCTCCCCAGGCAGTTCATATCCTAAGGAGCACAGCTCATAGTAAAGAACTCCTGGGTGACTGATTGCTGACCCTGAGAAGACAGGTATATACATCATTCTCTTCCTACATATTTCCTCTTACCTCCAGGGAATCTCATGCTTGAGAGAACTTGTGGGCTTCTCCTTAGACCAATTCCCAGCTTTATCTGAGTAAAATTAAAGGACTAGAGAACCAGAGTGTATGTCTCCACAGGGACACAGAGACTCAGAGATGCAGACAAGGTATCATGGGACCATCTCCACAAAGCCAACTCTAAGAAAATTTTCTCTTTTCTTAATTAAAGTCCCTTCATAAATGAGGTTGGCACTATTGCAGAAAAGGGGGAACAAAGAAACCAATTTACTAGTTACTTGTCCAGGTTTTTAGATGTTGCTTGAAAAATAGATACTAGCCGAAACCGGTTTGGCTCAGTGGATAGAGTGTCGGCCTGCGGACTGAAAGGTCCCGGGTTCGATTCCGGTCAAGGGCATGTACCTTGGTTGAGATCACAAAAAAGCACTATCTATAAAGGAAGCAATTGATAAAATGACTGCATTGACATTGGTAAACTTTGAATAATATAAATGAACTCTCTGTATTATTAATTCAAGTTTTCTGTGTGTATAAGAGTAGTTCAATCAAAGTTTTAAAAAGTCAAAAAAATTAAAACCAAAGTGGTAGTCCTAGCCCTGACCAGGTAGCTCAGTTGATTAGAGTGTTCTGATATACCACGGTTTTGATTCCTGGTCAGGATATATATAAGAAAGAAGTAGAAAAATAAATTTATGTTTCTCTCTCTCTCTCTCTCTCTCTCTCTCTCTCTCTCTCTCTCTCTCTCACACACACACACACACACACACACACACACACACACACAGACACTCTCTCTCTCTCTCTCCCTCTCTCTCTCTTTCTCTCAAAATCTAATCAATCTTTCCAGGATGTTTTCTCCAGAGAAAATCTCCCCAACTACTGAACTTTCCCCCATCCCCTGCACACATGGATAAATATTTCTTTTTGTGTGTTTTCTGTCCATTCAAATGTCATTTCATCAAAATTACATTCATTGTGAGCCCCACATCCAATATAAAGCCAGTCTTCTCTTATTTCACTGCCTGAGAGCTCTCTATTCTTCCTATCTAGCCCTTGTCATGATATGTAATTACATATTTAGTTCTTTGTTTATTTATTTTCTTTCTCTTCCTCTAGATTGCAATCTCCAAAAGTATAAGACCATGATCTTTTCGCTTTAAAATCCTATATTCAATCACCAGTACATCACTAGCCATATGGTAAGTGTCTAATATTCTGAGTGAAGAAATTAATGGGTCACCAAATGATCAATTCTGCCTTCCACCTGGCCCCCAAATCATCCCTTGGTTCTACATTGCAACCATCAAGAATCTTCCTAAACCCCGTGGACAAAAATGGGGTCACATACTTAACCTGATAATCTCAGAAGAGGCCAGCATGGTAGGATTTATAAACTCAGAGACTGAAATTAACCACATTGATGGTCTAAACATAAAAATCTCTAATTAAAAGCAAGTCATGGTATTATTGTCTAGTTATTAGCTAGTTATTAATACTAATAATAGAAAGCAAAGGGGGAAAATGGACACATGGGCAGTGAAGTCAGGGATGATGTAGGAAAGTGCTTGTCTGTCAGTCTAACCTAGGAAAAAGGTAAGTGGCTAGAGGGGTGGAGGAATCCTGAAGGGTTCATTGGTTAAGCTCCCAGTTACAATCCCAGACAAAGAATTCTCTATTGCCTGGTTGCTCTTGTGCTCCTGTTTCTCTCTTGCTCTGTGACCTACCCCTACCTGTGCCCTTCCGTAGCCATGTGGCCATGCAGACCCCACATGCAGTGAACTGAAACTAGCCTAGCAAATGTTGGGCTCAACTGTGCTTTAATAGGGAGCAGAGACCCTGGGCAGTGACTTTAATCCTAGCTCTGCTGAAAACAGATGGACTTTTATGGCCAGATGGAAGGAAATTGGACCTTCGAAACCTAAGGGTTTAATTCCACAGAAATAAATAGCATTCATCTTCCCATGTGAGTCTCAGGAAATTCCTTTTCTTGTGGCATCATAAAAATTCCACTTCCAGCCAAAACCAGTTTGGCTCAGTGGTAAAGAGTCGGTCTGCGGACTGAAAAGTCCCGGGTTCGATTCCGGTTAAGGGCATGTACATTGGTTGCGGGCACATCCCCAGTAGGGGGTGTGCAAGAGGCAGCTGGTCAATGTTTCTCTCTCATCAACGTTTCTAGCTCTCTATCCCTCTCTCTTCCTCTCTGTGAAAAATCAATAAAATATATTTTTTTAAAAAAAATTCCACTTCCACAGGCAACAGGTAGCACACAAAGGGCACCCCACCAATAACAATGATGGTGGGTCGTGGCCTGGGCCTGTAACTTTTGACAAAGGTCACTCTTTACTTAAGTAAACTTGCCATTGGCTTTTTGCATTTAAGATAAGGTGCCCTTAGAATGTCAGAGTAATCCCCTATTTCTGAACCCCTCAGGGTATGTCAATGTAAGAAACACCTAAACCTGTAAGAATTTTTTAGTTTATTTGAGCCAAACTGGTGATGAGTGCTGGAAAGCAAAAATCTCAACAGAATAAGAAAATGCTTCAGAAAATATTATTTTTTGCACCTTATTTTATACATTAGAATCAAAAGAGAAGATCTAAGTGGATTACAGTACATGAAATCCATTGATGATAGATGAGGGAGGTGGGAGAAAGCAAAGTGGGGAAATCTCTGGGATTGAGTAAAAAGTAAAAGGAATAAATGCATACTTCTTTTATAGAGGTGGGTACAGAATAGTTAACAGTTAACAATTAACATGAGGGGGTCTGTGGTCTCCTGCTCTGGTGGGAGATTGTGCCCACTGGGGTCTGGAAAAGGAAATTACCCTGACAATTCCAATGGTATGTTATCAATTGATGCAAAAAGTCAGGTAGATGCAAAAACACAATAGATAGACTAAGCTAAGATAAAGATTGACCTTTGTTGAAGAAGATACCTGCCATAGATTCTTTTAGGTAGGAAGTGTTTTTGTTGTTTGTTAATATATTTTTATAGATTTCAAAGAGGAAGGGAGAGGGAGAGAGAGAGAGATAGAAACATCAATGATGAAAGAGAATCATTGATCAGCTGCCTCCAGCACACCCCTACTTGAGATCGAGCCTGAAAAACAGGCTTGTGCCCTTGACAGGAATTGAATCCAGGACCCTTCAGTCTGCAGATGGACCCTCTATCCACTGAGCCAAGCCAGCTAGGGCTAGTTAGGAAGTTTTAATTCCAGACCATCCTATGTGGTTACTTTAGGTCTCTGAGTTTGTAAGACTCGCCAGGAAGGCCTCCCCTTTCATTCTTTTTCTGTGTTCCATCTTCATCATGTAGCTAGCTCTGCTACATGCAGTCATGCTGAGAAGGCTAACCCCTATTTTGTAAAACTACTGTTTGGAATTTTCTGCTATTTTTTAGATGGCTTCTTATTCAAAAATAAATAAATAAATAAATAAATAAATAAAATAACTTTTCTTTCTAGCTTGCTTTCGCCGGCTTGAATAACAAGGAAGATAAACTTAGCTGTCTGACCTTGTAGGCCAGAGACTAGATCTGCTCATACTCTCAATGCCATGTCAGGTGCATTTTTTTTAATTAGATAGAACTATGTTGTTTTCAAGGCCAGGAATGAGATAACCACTAAGCACCCATAGGCTGGCTTTTTAATAAAAAGGGAAGTTCTGCTTGTAGCTTGGCTTAGGATTTGAATTCATTTTCTCTAAGCCCACCATGATGAATGACGTGTGACTCCAAACTCTCTGAGCATTGCTTGATTTATTCTGGTTCTCTGTAATATTATTGGTTCCCTGAGACTCCAGGAAAACCAACCAATGCTTGGCCTTTTGGCCTCTGGCGAGTGGACTGGGTTTGAGGCCCAGGGGCACTGGACAGGCCTCCAGGAGGCTCGAGCTCTGTGATCTTAGCAGAATTAAACCAGAGGACTATGGGTGCTCCTGGACCTCAGCCGAGGACCTGGCCAGCATCTGGAGAGAGTGGATGGACACTTCGGGACTTGTCTACAGAATCAGTAAGGTAGGGGACCCAGTCAGTCAGGCCCACTCCAAGTGAGTGGAAGGAGGAGCTTGATCACCTCCCCAGAAGCCTTAGAGCTTCCTTAGGCAATGAGTCAGGAATTGGGTGGATTGTTTAAACTCTGAGTGAATGACTGGTGAAAGTGTGTCAGTGTGGAAGGAAAGGGCCTGCCCTCTCTCCTTTGAGTGGCTCCACAACTTCGGTTACGAGTCCGAATTGACCCCAACCTGTGGTTCCTCTATTCGTCATATGGCATAATGGTGACTCACCCCCACTCAGAGGTGACCAGGCCCGGGGTTTATACGGGTGCACCTTAGCTAAGATGAATCTAAGCTCCCAAGGGATATGGCCAGGAGGGCATCTGAGTGAGGATCTGTGAAAACAGGTCACCCCTCCCTTGTCTGTCTCACCACCGATCATCATGGGGTCTAGACAGAGCAAACCCACTGTTCTTAATTATATATTAAATTTTTTTAAAAAAAGGGATTCAACGGGGATTATGGAATTAAAATGAATTCTGAAACACTGAGGAAATTCTGTGAAGTGGAATGGCCAGCCTTCAGGGTTGGCTGGCCCTTGGAAGGCTCTTTAATGAAGGATTGGTCAGGGCAGTCTGGAAAGTAGTCACAGGAGACCCCGGAAACCCAGGTCAGTTTCCCTACATAGACAGACAGCTGGTTAGAAATTGCTCAAACCTTGCCCCCTTGGGTCTGGTTCTGCAAGTGTAAGAAGGGACAGAGTAAGGTTTTAGTAGCAGGAGTGAAGAGACAGGCAGGGCAGGAGCGGGCTAAGGAGAGGCAGGCAAGGGAGAGGCAGGCAGGGCAGGAGCAGGCTAAGGAGAGGCAGGCCAGGGAGAGGCAGGCAGGGCAGGAGCAGGCTAAGGAGAGGCAGGTAGGAGAAGAAAAGCAAGACCCTCAGAAGGAAGTTCAACCCCTATTCTACAGACCCTCTCTTCTCCCCTCCTTCCCCCCCTCAGGAAGTCCCACCAGTTTTACCACCTCCATATGAGCCACAGCAGCAGCAAGTGCTCCCCTGCTAGCCTGGAAGGTCCGGAAAGTCTGGAAACACCCCCCTCCCCGCCCCCCAGTCTCTCCTCAACCAGGCTCTTCAGAGCTGGTTGGGCCAGTTTGCATTCAGCTGATCAAGGGCCCAAACAACAACCAGCATGTCAGATGCCTCTCAGGAAGATTGGGGTGCCCAAGTGCTTGGCAAAGATGGAACTTTATAGGAAGGAAGGCTGGTCTATAATTATCAGCCCTTTACCACAAGTGACATTCTGAATTGGAAGCAACACACCCATCTTATTCTGAAAAACCCCATGGTGGAATATGCATGGTTAAAACAGACATCCCTGTGTTGTGCCTGATCTTAAGGGAAACATGTTTAGTTTTACCTGCTAAATATGATGTTGGCTGCGTGTTTATTATTTATAGCTTTATTATATTGAGGTATGTTCTCCTTATTCCCACTTTGCTTAGTTATTACCATAAATAGGTTCTGGATTTTATTATATGCATTTTCTGCATCAATTGATAGGATTATGTGGATTTTATCCTTCATTTTGTTTATGTGGTATATCATGTTTATTGATTTGTGGATATTGTACCAATTTTGTATCCCTGTAATATACCTCACTTGATCGTGGCATATGATCTTTTTTTATATATTGCTGGATCCAACTTGCTAAAATTTTGTTAAAGATATTAGCATCTGCCAAAACCGGTTTGGCTCAGTGGATAGAGCATCGGCCTGCAGACTGAAGGGTCCCAGGTTAGGTTCTGGTCAAGGGCATGTGCCTTGGTTGCGGGCACATCCCCAGTAGAGAGTGTGCAGGAGCCAGCTGGTCAATGATTCTCTCTCATCGATGTTTTTAACTCTCTATCCCTCTCTCTTCCTCTCTGTAAAAAATAAATAAAATATATATATTTTTTAAAAAGATATTAGCATCTATGTTTATCAGAAATATTGGCCTATAATTTTCTTTCTTTGTAGTGTCTTTATTTGATTTTAAAACTAGGATAATTCTGGCTTCATAAAATGAGCTCGGGAATTTTTCCTCCTCTTGAGTTTTTTTGGAATAGTTTGAGACAGATAGGTATTATAGTTCTTTGAATGTTTTGTAAAATTCACCGGTGAATTCATCTGGTCAAGGATTTTTGTTTGTTGGAGTTTTTAATTACTGCTTCAATTTCACTAGTTGTAATCTGTATAATCCAATTTCCTGACTCAATTTTGGAAGATTGTATCTTTCTAGGAATTAATCCATTTTTTACAGATTTTCCACTTTGTTGGTATACATCTCCTCTTTGTTTCTAATCTTATTTTTTTCTGATGAGTCTGGTTAAAGGTTTGCCAATCTTGCTTATCTTTTCAAAGAACCCACTCGGTTTCATTGATCTTTTATATTGCTTTTGGGACTCGATTTGGTTTATTTCTGCTCTGATCTTTATTTCCTTTCTTCTACTCACTTCAGGCTTTATTTTGTTATTGTTTTCAAGTTTCTTTAAGTGTAAAGTTAGAATGTTTGAGTTTTTCCCTGTTTCCCGAAGTAGGCCTGTAATGCTAAGAATTTCCCTCTTATGACTGCTTTCACTGTGTCCCATAGATTTTGGGTTGTTGTGTTCTCATTTTCATTTGATTCAAGGTACCTTTTGGTTTATTCCTGGATCTCATTATTAACCCATTCATTGTTTAGTAATATAGTACTCAGCCTCCATGTTTCTGTGTGTTTGTTTCAGTTTTTATTTCTTGTGGTTGATTTCTAGTTTAAGAGCATTATAGTCAGAGAAGATGCTTGATATGATTTCAATCTTCTTAAACTTATTGAGACTTGTATTGTTGGACCCCCCAAAGGAGACCCCTGCCCTGACCCAGGATCAGCGACGACCCAGTCAAACGCAAGAGACGGCACTTGATGCAAATAGCAAGAGGATTTATTCCAGCGTGCTGGGACCTGACCTGTTACTCACGCAGGAGCAGCCAAGTCAAGTCCTGAGCAGAACTTCTTACAGGCTTATAAAGGCAAAAACTGCAAAGTTAGAACAAAGGACAAGGGGAGGGGGTCTTCCAGAAAGAGGGACAGGAATTCCTTGAGGGGAGGATAGACATTATCACAAGGAACAGGGTGGAACCTCCTCAGGACATTGATAATACAATACATCCAGTTTACTACCTCTAGGGCAGGGGTGTCGAACTCATTGTTTAGTAATATAGAGAAGGGGCCAAAATCTAAAATCCAGCCTAAATCGCAGGCCGAATGGTTTACTGAACAGTCATAAACTGACAATGTTAACCAAAAATGTGAATTTAAAATGAGTGGAACAATCTTTTCCTTAACAGTGCTGTTAACCAACTCACATGCTATCAAGCAAAACAGTAATATTGGTATCAAGCAAAACAGTAATATTGGAATGTACCTAAAATGCTCATTGTTTTGTTTTCTGGCTAGATGTCTGACACCGTTTTCCCCGGATCAATGAGTCAATGTTTGGTTTTATTTCTTGGGCTGTAGCAACCCGCAAAACAGCATGGAGGTTGTCATCGGTAATGCGTGATCTGTGCTTGTTTTTGTTCAGATTCATTATTGAAAACATCTGTTCACAAAGATAGGTGCTCCCGAACATGGATAGAATACGGGCAGCATGAAGTTGGAGCTCTGGCATTGAGTCAGGGGGCAGTAGAGGGTAGAAGTCCTAAATTTCAACATCCTGAAACCTTGATTTCAGGCCACTGTCAGACTGAAGCTCGATTATCTCCATCTGAAGGTGATGGGGCACATTGTTGACATCAACTGTAAAAGGATTGGCAAAGATGTCAAAGCCTGAGTGCTGTGTTCTAAAGTCAGAGAAGCGCCACTCAAATTCACTTAGTAAATGGCTAACTTTGGTAGCCAGCCGACTGCAAGGAAAAGTACCAGAAATAGTGGTTGAGATACTCAAACAAACGGGAAAGTGGGCAAGATTGTCCTGTTCCAGTTGGGACTTCCATAGTTGAAGTTTACGCTGGAATGCTGTGATCATGTCAGACATCTTCGTGATGACTTGTTTGCGTCCCTGCAGCTTCAGATTCAGTTGGGTGAGATGCTCACATATGTCACACATCATAGCAAAATCACATAGCCAGGCGGGATCCGACAGTTCAGGCAAGGGCTTTCCTTTACTTTCCATGAAAAGAGCAATTTGTTCTCTGAGCTCAAAAAATCTTTTGAGGACTGCGCTCTTGCTCAGCCATCTTACTTCTGTGTGGTATGGCACATCTCCATGCTCTGCACCCACCTCCTGTAAAAACTGCTGGAACTGGCGATGATTCAGGCCACGTGCCCGTATAAAGTTAATAGTTTTAATGACTGTGGTCATTATGTCATTCATGTCCAGAACTTTTCCACACATAGCCTCTTGGTGGATAATGCAATGATAAGTAATCAAGGGTGTGTGGCAGTGACTTTTTTGCATTCTTTCCTTCATTAGTCCAACCAAGCCTTTCTTTTCTCCGCACATTGAAGGTGCGCCATCGGTAGTTAGCCCCACCAACTTTTCCCAGGGTAATTTAAAATTATTTATAGATTTCTCCACAGCCTCAAATATATCTCTACCAGTCGTCGTCCCATGCATGGCAGCTACATCCAAAAGTTCCTCAGTGACAGAGAGATCGGTCTTTGTAGCACGTATAAAGATGGACAGCTGTGCTGTATCAGTGTTGTCTGTGCTTTCATCGATAGCAAGTGAAAAAGTGAGATAACTGCATGCCTGTTCGGCCAGCTGTGATGATAGATTTCCTGAGAGTTCTTGAACTCTATCTGCAATGGTGTTTCTTGACAAACTGACATTTTGAAAACTCTGTATCTGGTCTGGGCATACTTGCTCACACACTTTTAGCATGCATTGCTTCAAAAAGGCACCCTCTGAAAAACACCTTGAAGTACGGGCAATTTCTTCAGCCACTATAAAGCTTGCTTTTACTGCAGCATCATTTTTCGCTGTAGCCTTTGTAAACGTTTGCTGCTGTGATTGTAGTTTGCCTTTTAGTTCTTTAACAATTTTATGCTTTTCTTCCAAAGTATATTTGCCATACTTAACATTATGTTTGGTGTCAAAATGACGACGTATATTGTACTCTTTCATCACCGACACTGTATCATAACACAATATACACACTGGTTTGCCCTCTCTAAGCACAAACATGTATTCATTTTCCCATTTGTCATTAAATTGTCTGCCTTCACCGTCACCTTTTCTTTTCCTGGACATTTTGGGATCAATATTGGCAGTAAAAGATGTAGTTTATTGGAAATCTGCGTTAGAAGGAAAAAGCTGAAAACTGCACAGGGATAGCTTGATTTGGCAGATGGAGTGGAGAAAAAAAAAGTCAGTCAATAAATGCCTGGCTGGGTACAGATAGCAGATTCTGTTGCGATTTTTATGCCTGCACTTTATGCCAGGAACTGGCAGCTTCTGCTGTGTATTTTTTTTTTTTTTTTATATTAATGGAACCATAGTGTGTACTCTTATTTGTAGGATCTTTTTTTTTTTTTTTAAATATATTTTATTGATTTTGTACAGAGAGGAAGGGATAGAGATAGAGAGTTAGAAACATCGATGAGAGAGAGTCATCGATCAGTTGCCTCTTGCACACCCCCTACTGGGGATATGCCCGCAACCAAGGTACATGCCCTTGACTGGAATCGAACCCGGGTCCCTTCAGTCCCAAGCCGATGCTCTATCCATTGAGCTAAACCGGTCCCGGCTGCTGTGTATTTTTTATGTGCGCACACTCACTCTCTCCTCTGCTCTGCCACCCGCACAACCACATCGGATGCCGGACTATAGGTCACGCCTCCTGAATCTCGCGTGACTTGTTATCTATGCGCATGCGTAATAGATAGCAAGTACAGCGAGGGGGCCGGTGAGATCACAAGCCTCCAATGTCACCACGCGTCATTGTGATGGAACGCAGCGGAGTGCAGTGATGACAGCGCGGTGCGGGCCACATTGCAAGGCCTGGCGGGCCGGATTTGGCCCACGGGCCTTGTGTTTGACATGTGTGCTCTAGGGGCTGAGTCTGGTGGTCTGGTGCTGTGTGGCTCATATCCTGTATTTCCTGGGGCAGTTCTAAAAGTCACATTCCCAAGGGAGGTCTGGGCTAGCAAGGGGATTTTTCTATATTCTTTTGGCCTCTACAGTATCGTGTCCTAATATGTGGTGTGTCCTTGAAAATGTTCCATGTGCACTAGAAAAGAATCTTCATTCTGCTGCTTTTGTGTTCAATACTCTGAAAATATCAATTGAATTGATTTGATTTAGTGTGTCATTTAAAGCCACTATTTTCTTATTGATTTTCTGTCTAGAAGATCTATCCAGTGATGTCAATGGAATGTTAAAATCCCCTACTGTGACTGTATTACGTTTATATCCATCAAGATTTGCTTTATATATTTACGTGCTCCTATGTTAGGTACCTAAAAGTTTACCAAAGTCATATCTTCTTGTTGGATTGTTCGTTTTAGTATCAGTAAGTAGTGTCCTTTGTCTCTTACTATAGCCTTTGTTTTAGTCTATTTTGTCAGATATAAATATTGCTACCCCAGCTTTTTTTCTATTTGCATAATATATCTTTTTTCATTCCTTTACTTTTCAGTCTGTGTGTATCTTTCATTCTAAAGTGGGTCTCTTGTAGAGAGCATATATATAGGTCTTCCTTCCTCCCTTCCTTCCTTTTTTTCTTTTGTTAATCCTTACCCAAGAATATTTTTCATCGATTTTTTTTTTTTTTTTTTTTTAGAGAGAGAAACATTGATGTGAGAGAGGCAGATCAATTTGTTGCCTCACACACACACCCCAACCAAGGCTAAAGATAAAGGCTATAACTAAGGTACATGCCATTGACTGAAATCAAACCTGCAACCCTCCAGTGCACAGGCTAATGTTCTAACCACTTATCCATGCTGGCCAGTGCTACCCTATGTATTTTGATTGAAACATTAAAGTGATTATTGATAGGTACGGATTTATGACCATTTTATTCTGCGGGAGATTCTCCTGCACCTGAGATGTTTAGATGCAGTTCCAGATTCCACCATTAGATGCCAGCAGCACCTTACCAAAACCCAGTTGTGACACCACAAAATAATCTCCAGCACTACAAAATGTTCTTAGTTGAGAACCACTGGTCAAAAATTAAATAAAATGTTTTCATTGAAGACAGGTAAGGTGTCTTAAAGTAAAGTAGGCATTTGTATCTGTGTTTCAAATAAAGCAAAGGAACAATATTGAACTTTACCTGTGCTGTTGGAAAACCACGTTTAAGGAATGACTTACTATTACAAAGACCCTCCCTTTCCCAGGTGACATGGATAAGACTCGCTGATGACCAGCTTGTTTAGCTATAACAAGGCCAGACATGCCCCTTCCAAATTCCCACTCTTTTTTCTCATAAACGAGTAGGTGAAATGTTTTTCCCCCAGTGGTCGGCAAACTGCGGCTCTTTAGCCCCTTGAGTTTTTAGCAAAGGCCAGTTTAGCAGTACCCTAATTAAGTTAATAACAATGTTCCTACCTATATAGTTTAAGTTGAAAAAATTTGTCTCTCAAAAGAAATTTCAATCGTTGTACTGTTGATATTTGGCTCTGTTGACTAATGAGTTTGCCCACTACTAATCTAGACACAGTGGTAAACATTTCTTGTTCAGCTAACAGACTCCCCTGATTACAGTAATAATCCCAAATGTGCAATCCTTTCACCTATAACTCGCCTATTTTTTCCTATAAAAGTTTAAAACAAAACCACCCTTCGGAGTGTGAAAGAAAAAAGCCACATGCTAACCTGACAAGCTCAGGGAGGGCCTGCGTGGCAGTCTTACAAACCCAGAGACCTAAGATAACCACAAAAGATGGTTTGAAAATTAAATATCTAACAGGTTATAGTAGGTAGTCATTTCCCAGATATTTTCCCAGACAAAGATCAACTTTGATCTTTTTACTGAGCCCATTTGCCTTTTTGCCTCTAAGATAACATATCTGTGAGATGTCTGGGTAACTTGTAACTTCCCTTTTTCTGGAGCCCCTGGGGAACAACCAAATATGGTGGGCGCCTGGACGGATGCCTCAAATTCCTTCTCTATCATGTTAATTGTTCCTGCACTCACCTGAGTACACGTCCATCATTTTACTTTTTATCCAATCCCAGGAGTTTCCCTCCGCTTTGCTTTCTCCCGCCTCCCTACTCCATCACCAATGAATTTCATGTAACCCACCTATGTCCCTCCTTTGATTTCAGTGTATAGAGAAATGTAACCTGCCATTCTTCGGAGCATTATCTCAATCCGTTGAGGTTTTGCTTCCAGGCATAGTTTTGGCTCAAATAAGCTCATAAAAAAATTCTTTACAGGTTTCAATGTTGTTGTTTTTTTTGTTAACAGGAGACGCTCTGATTTTCAAATGTGGGTAGTTTCCCCTATTGCATTAGCCTTTAAAATCAATCTTACTTGCTCAGTTTTGTTGTGGAGCAAGCGTGAGTAAACAACCACTGGCGTCCAGACCAAATTCAAATGCAGGGAGCCTTTCAATAACCAGCCGGCTGACTGCTCTCCTCACGCAGCCCCGAACCTTTGTGTCCGACTATTTAAACCCATACACTACCTCCTGTTTTTGAAGAGCAAGCAATTGTAAAACACTTTAAACAAAGTAGTTTTTCTTAGGTAAAGTCATCATGTCATTTACAGGGTCCTGGCCCCTTGTGGAGTATGTAACTGCATCCTGTTATCAGGGAAGTTTAGAGTGAACTATGGTGTAAGGCTATTATGTTAGTTGCAGCTGGAATTTGTGATGCCACTTTCTGCCATGTGTTATCCATGCCCCCTTTTCCCCTCACAAAGAGGTTATTTCTAAACTTTTCAAAGTATATTCAACCCAGCCCTACACTCCTATTTTGAAAGTTTCTTTTCTGGTGCCAATCCTGCTACCCTTTACTATATCCATCAAGTCCCAAGAGGATTCAGATGACACACTGAATTTAGAATAACTTGAAAAGAGTTTAATAAAGCCATTATTTACAAAAGAATAGGCAGGGTTTAGGGAATCACGAGGTGTAGTGCAGCAATTTATGGCTATTAAGAGAAATTTGCATTACAGTAGAGAATTTGGTCTGATGAATGCAGCCAACCCTCAGGGACCTGCAGGGAGGGACACAAGGGAATAAATATCTAAATTTCACCCTTCTTCCCTCTTGTTAATCCTACCCCATTGACACAACCCAACAGGAAGCCAGAGGGCAAAGAAATCTCTTGATGTAGACTATAAGATTAGCCTTCCAGGGCAACAGGGCAGGGTAGAATATGAGCTAGTGGCAAACAGAAAATGTCCAACATCAGTGTGAGAAATGCTCATCAGTCTGAATTAAAATAATGGACTCAGAGACAGAAGTATGGTGAAAACAAGACTTTTAATAGTTCTCCAGAACAAGATGTCCACGCCTTTCTTCTCTCACAGGCATGCATCTGCTAAGTTCTAGTGTCCCGAGGGGCTCGCAACCAATGATAGTGATAGGCAGTGGGAGCTCACCCAGGGTTAAACCCCTGAACCTGTCTCCAAGGCCCCTTTTCTCTCAATTCTCAGTGAGCCAAAGCAGCCCCACCCAGGCTCTCTCCACTGGCTTCTCACTGATTGGAGGAAAAGGCCTCTGTGGTCCATCTCCAACAGAGTCAACTTTTAATGGAAATGATTACTGAATTACCCAGGGCAAACCAAAGGTTGGGAGGAGGGAAGAGGATGTAAGAACAAAGAACTGTGGATGTGAGCCAGCATCCTGGTGCCCCATCCCCCACCTGCCTCAACTAGTCAGGGGGAGGGGGAGACTACTAGTAAAGGCCTCAGCCCAATTTGCCCATTTTTTAAAAAATGGTGCAATGGGAGACAATAAGACCTAGGTGACATATGAGGGAATAGGTGATCCTATATCATTCAGCCAGTGAGGAACCAGAGAAGGGACTAGATAAATGCATCTAGTCCCAGTGAGGAACCAGAGAAGGGACTAGATAAATGCATCTAGTCCCAGTGAGGAACCAGAGAAGGGACTAGATAAATGCATCTAGTCCCAGTGAGGAACCAGAGAAGGGACTAGATAAATGCATCTAGTCCCAGTGAGGAACCAGAGAAGGGACTAGATGCATTTATCTAGTCCCTTCTCTGGTTCCTCACTGGCTGAATGATATGGGATCACCTATTCCCTCATATATCACCTAGGTCTTATTGTCTCCCATTGCACCATTTTTTAAAAAATGGGCAAATTGGGCTGAGGCCTTTACTAGTAGTCTCCCCCTCCCCCTGACTAGTTGAGGCAGGTGGGGGATGGGGCACCAGGATGCTGGCTCACATCCACAGTTCTTTGTTCTTACATCCTCTTCCCTCCTCCCAACCTTTGGTTTGCCCTGGGTAATTCAGTAATCATTTCCATTAAAAAGTTGACTCTGTTGGAGATGGACCACAGAGGCCTTTTCCTCCAATCAGTGAGAAGCCAGTGGAGAGAGCCTGGGTGGGGCTGCTTTGGCTCACTGAGAATTGAGAGAAAAGGGGCCTTGGAGACAGGTTCAGGGGTTTAGCCTATAGCTATCATTGGTTGCAAGTCCCTCGGGACACTAGAACTTAGCAGATGCATGCCTGTGAGGGAAGAAAGGCGTGGACATCCATACTCCCAGGAGGGAGAGCATACAAAGAATGACAACTTTTTCATTTGAACTGATAGCAGTTGCCATTTTCTGAGATGGGGAGAGTGTAGAGGTTAGCGGGTGGGGATAGAATTATTATTTTTTTTTCTTGAAATATAATACACATTCAGAAGAGGACACATATAGGTTGAAGAGTTTTTACAATCATACTTATGTTATCGGCATCCATCCAGATCAAGAAGTTGAACTCTCTCAGCACCCAGGAAGCCCTCTGTTTCCCTTGCAGTCTATATCTCCCTGCCCCCAAGTAATGACCATCCTAATTTCTAACAGATTATTTGGCCTGTTTTGTACTTTGTCTATCAATGAAATCATACACAGTTTCTGAGGTTTTTACTCAACTCATGATGTTTTGTGGATGAAAAGGGGCCACATGCTAGCCTGACTAACTCAGGAAAGGCCTGCATGGTGCCCTTGCAAACTCACAGGCCTAAAGCAGTGGTTGACAAACTCATTAGTCAGCAGAGCCAAATGTACAATGATTGAAATTTCTTTGGAGAGCCAAATATTTTTGAAATATAGTGGCAACCATACTTTGGTAAAAACTGCTGTTTGAATTTTAACCCTTCTAGTTTGGCTCTTGCACCTGATTAAACAGGGAGGGGGGGGGGGTGCTATTTACCTTAGCTTTCAGGTGGAGACTTGGAGGCTAAGGCAATTTTCCCTTGCCTGGGACGAGGACCACAGGCGATTAATTCCCACTGACTCAGTAACCTTCAGAGATAGAAACTATAGATAACCTCTGAGCTCAGCTTCTGTGTTGGGCCACATTCCAATATCCAGCAGTTTGTGACTAGCTACGACCCTGCAGGCTGACCCCAGTCTTTAGAATGTAGTCTTTAGGATTTAGAATTTAGAACAAAGGAAAATTCCTGGGGTTTGAACCTTTAAAAGGAACTGCCTACCCCTGAAATGGGGCAATCATGTGGAGTCCACCTGCGTGTGGTGCTCTTGTGGCTGTCCTGGCCAGATATTTCAATAAATCTTTGCCTGCTTTTTAATCAATCATCAGCCTCTGGTGGTCTTATTCTGAACCCAGGGTTCGACCCCACAACAATTTTAAACTTAAACTTCTTCTAACGCCACTTCTTCAAAATAGACTCGCCCAGACCGTGGTATTTTGTGGAAGAGCCACACTTGAGGGGCCAATGGCTTGCAAGCCGTAGTTTGCCAACCATGGGCCTAAAGTAACCACAAAGGATGATCTGATATTAAAACCCTATGATTAAAAAGCATTTTATAGGGGGTAATAGTGTCTTAGGCCAGTCTCTTCCAAAACAAATATCAACTTCAATCTTTACTGAGCCTATTGTCTTTTTGCATCTAAGATAACAAACCCTTGAAATGTCAGGATTACTTGTGACTTCCCTTTTTCTGGACCCCTGAGGGCACAACCAAATGCGCTTGAAAGCTGGGACAGAGACCACAAATTCCTTCATTGTTATTGTTATCATTTGAATTGTTGACTGTTAACTATCCTGTATCCACCTTAGTAAAAGGAGGATGTGCCTATCATTTTACTTTTTATCCAATCCCAGAAGTTTTCTCTCCCTGCCCCCAAACCTATCATCAATGGATTTCAAGTAGCCCCCTTACTTACATCTCCTCCTTTATTGTAGTAATGTATAAAACAAGGTAAAAAAGAAAAAAAGAGAGAATCCAAGATGGCTGCTCGGGTAGGCAACTAGCCACAGCCGCACACAACAATTTCAACAAAATACAACTAAAATGTAAAATGGACATTACCCAGAACTACAGGAAAGTCGACTGGAAATTCTACAACAAGAAGCAAGGAGAAAACCAGAAGGAAGCGCGGAGGAGCTGTAAAAGCCCAAGGTACGGAGACACGCGGTGCGCGTGGAGAGGACAGAGCCAGAGAGGAGGGAGGCCGAGTGCCTAGCTGGCGGTCCCAAGTAGGAAGGAGAGAAAAGCTCCGACTGTGCTGGGCCCAGCTCCAACTGCTCTGAACCCCAATTCTAGGCCAGATCCCGGGGACCCAGGCTCATCCATAGGGAGCCGGGCTGTAAGGCGGGACTCCGGGGAAGCGGCAAAAGGAGGTCCCGGAGGCACGCACACTGCGCGCAGAGAAGGGCCGGCTGGCTGTGCCGCGGGATTGCCCTGACGGGAAGGAGACAGGGGCTCCAGACTGCTCTGAATGCCACCTCCAATCCCACTACCAACTGAACTGAACCCCAATACCGGACTCATTGGGGGAGAGCATAGACAGTTTGGCAGCAGGCGAAAATCGAGGGCACCTTTCTCTCAGAGGCGCTCCCAACAAGTACTGAAGGACCCTGAGTCTCAGGAGTCACATAGGGCGGGGCTGACGGAAGCCAAGGCTGTAGGCTCCACCCTGAAACCCCGCCCCATCAGGAAAGCTGTCTGCGAAAATGCCTAAACCAAATAGATCACAAACGAAAGAAATGGAGGACAAAAAGCGACTGGATATAGAGTTCAAAACCACACTTATAAGGTTGTTCAAGAATCTCCTAGAAAAGGCTGATAAAATAAACAAGACCTATGAGGATATGAAAAGGGATCAGCTAGAAATAATAAGGGATCAACAAGAAATAAAGAATACATTGTCTGAAATAAAAAATATTTTATGGAGTCCTAAAAACAGAATGGAAGATCGCAAGAATCAAGTCAAAGATTTGGAACATAAAGAGCCAGAAGACACTCCTCCGCAGACGCAAGAAGGCCAGAGAATCCAGAAAGTTGAAGATAATGTAAGAAACCTCTGGGACAACTTCAAGCGAACCAACATCAGAATTATGGGGGTCCCAGAAGATGAGAGAGAGCAAGATATCGAAAACATACTGAAAGAAATAGTGACAGAAAACTTTCCCCACCTGGTGAAAGAATTAGACTTACAAGTCCAGGAAGAGCACAGAACTCCAAACAAAAGGAATCCAAAGAGGACCACACCAAGACAAATCATAATTAAGATTCCAAGAGCAAAAGACAAAGAGAGAATATTAAAAGAAGCAAGAGCAAAGAAGGTAGTTACCTATAAAGGAGCACCTATTCGATTGTCAGCTGATTTCTCAACACAAACCATGCAGGCCAGACGGGAATGGCAAGAAATATTCAAGGTGATGAATAGCAAGAACCTACAGCCAAAGATAATCTATCCAGCAAAGCTATCACTCAGATTCGAAGGTCAGATAAAGAGCTTCACTAATAAATAAAAGCTAAAGGAGTTCATCACCACCAAAACAGAATTATATGAATTGCTGAAGGGGGTTCTTTCAGAAGAGAAAGTAAATAAAGATAAAAATTATGAACAACAAATACGTAACTATCAACAAGTGAATCTAAAAACCAAGGAAACTAAAAAAAAAAAATCTGAGGAACAATATTAACTGTTGAATATAATAGAATCAGAGGTATGGAAGGGGAGTGAACTGTTTATTCTTGGGGAAAAGGGGAGAGGGGGATGTGGGAAGAGACTGAACATAAACTGTGCACCTATGGATGAGGACAATGGGGGGTGGGGAAAGGGCAGAGAGTGGGGTGAGAAGGGGGTGAAAGGAACATTTGTAATAATATGAACAATAAAAATTTATTTAAAAAAATAAAAATAAATAAAAATAAATAAAAAAAAGAAAACAAACAAAAAAACACACAGCCATTCTAATGAGTACTATCTCAATATCTTGAGATTTTGGCTATAAGGTTCTCCCTCCTCCCAACTGGTGGGTGGAGTTATGACATTAC
Organism: Pipistrellus kuhlii; assembly: GCF_014108245.1. Lineage (NCBI taxonomy): Eukaryota > Metazoa > Chordata > Mammalia > Chiroptera > Vespertilionidae > Pipistrellus > Pipistrellus kuhlii. The sequence goes on from NW_023425530.1 coordinate 3,802,511, forward strand.
TGGTATCTATCACAGAGACATCTCCAAGACATTGAGCCACCAATCAGTGAGTGCCAAAGTGTCCTGGAGCCCACCCCTTCCTGTTCTGCCCTGGGTCCAACCCCCTCCTGTTCCTCCCCTTAAAAGGACCTCCAGACGAGCCATTGCTGCTGATCCTCCATGTCCAGGAGGCAGCTTGGCAAGGTCCATTCCCCCTTCAATTCTGATTTCTCTAACTCCGTAATGAGTCCCACTTATTACTGGGGAATAAACTTTACTTTAAAATATTTTGCTGGCCAGTTTCCTGTGCCTCAAACCTTACACCGGCAATTGTTGATGTTTGGTTCAAATAAACTCACAAAAATTCTTCACAGGTTTGAATGTGTCTTACATGAACAGTTTCCAATATCCACTCAGAATGTACATATCGTGTCAGCTTGTTCATTCTCAGTGTGTGAATATGCTGCAATTTATTTATCCATTCTTTGGTCAATGGGCACTTGGATAGTTTCCATATTTTGGCTACTAATCATAGTGCTGCTGTGAAGATCTTTGCACCTGTCTTTGGTTAAGGACTGGGATTTATGGGTTATGGGAAATACATATGTGCAGCACTGGTAGATTCTGCCATTTTTCCAATGTGACTAACAAATTATCAACAACCTGAGAGTTCTGCTTCCTTCATGGCCTCACTAACACTTGGCATTCTCAGCCTTTTTTCATTGCAGTCAATCTTTTGGGTGAATAGTGCTCCCTCATTGTGGTTTAAATGAGCACTTAATTAGAACTTCTCCCTTTAAGTTGAAAACCTTTTCAATATATTTACTGACCATTTGGATATCATGTTTTGTGATGTGTTCAAACTTTGTTTTCTGCCTATTTTTAAGCTGAGTTGTTCTTTTTTTTATTGATTAGTGAAAGTTCTTTACATATTCTGAATATTGAAAGATGAAACAGAGCGGGGGCCGGAGACTGGGATCAGGACACAGGCTTTATTGGAGAGAAGAGTACCACTGCTGGCTGCTTCCAGAGGAGAAAGAGAGGAAAGAGAGAGAGGACTGGGGTATAGGCGCCCTTTAAGGGGAGGAAAGGGGACAGGGCTTAGGGCACTCAGCACAACCTGATTGGTGGTTTCATGTACTAAGGCATATGATTAGGGACCTAGGGACTTAGGAATCGGGGGCTTAGGGTATTTGGCAGGTGCTAATTGTTGGTTCAGTGCTCAGAAATGTCAGGCTGCAGGTGGAGTTTTCATCATACTCTGTCCATCAGTTGGATGAAGGGAGGATCTATCAAATATAAATTATTTTTTTCAGATATATGTGTTTTTCCTCACTTTGGTTGCTTTTTACCCTATCAATGATGTCTTATGATAAACAGTTCTTAATTTTAATACTTTGCAGTTTATCAAATCATGCTTCCCTTTTACCTCCTATTAAAGAAATCTCTACCTACTCCAAAACCATGAAGTCATGTTTGTGTCTCTTAATTTTTATGTTTTACCTTTCACATTTATTTTTTTTAATAAATCTTTATTGTTCATATTTTTACAAATGTTCCTCATTTCCCCCCCCTCCATTGCTCCCTTTCACCAGATTCCCACCCCACCCGCTGTCCTTTCTCCACCCCCATTGTCCTCATCCATAGGTGCACAGTTTATGTTCAGTCTCTTGTCGCACCCCCCACTCCCCTTTTCCATGAGAATTTTCAGTCCACTCCCCTTCCATACCTCTGATTCTATTATATTCACCAGTCAATATTGTTCATCAGATTTTTTTAATTCCTTTGTTTTTTAGATTCACTTGTTGATATTTATGTATTTGTTGTTCATAATTTTTATCTTTATTTTCTTCCTCTTTCTAGAGAACCCCCTTCAGCAATTCATATAATTCTGGTTTGCCGGTGATGAACTCCTTTAGCTTTTTTTTTTATTTGTGAAGCTCTTTATCTGGCCTTTGATTCTGAGTGATAGCATTGCTGGGTAGAGTATTTTTGGCTGTAGGTTCTTGCTATTCATCACCTTGAATATTTCTTGCCATTCCCGTCTGGCCTGCATGGTTTCTGTTGAGAAATCAGCTGACTATGGTATGGGTGCTCTTTTATAGGTAACTCCTTGCTTTGCTGCTTTTAATATTCTCTCTTTGTCTTTTGCTCTTGGAATTTTAATTATGATGTGTCTAGGTGTGGTCCTCTTTGGATTCTTTTTGTTTGGGGTTCTGTGTGCTTCCTGGACTTGTAAGTCTAATTCTTTCATCAGGTGGGGGAAGTTTTCTGTCACTATTTCTTCCAGTATGTTTTCGGTATCTTACCTCTCCTGGAGTTTTCCCAACCTAACACTGAAGCACCTTGTGGGAATCACTCCAGGACCCCGGATAGTCAAGGCCAATGGGAATACAGAGGCTTTGTTATCGATATACCAGAATGAGCATGAGCCTAATTGGGTTGTCCAAGGACTCTGAGCATGGAAATCCTAATCAGGCCATGATACCACGAGCGGGTGCAAGGACACATGGTACACTGTGCCCTTCAGTAGCCAATATGATTGTTGTAACTATTGGCATGAAGCCTACTTTGTCTAAATAGTGTAAAAGGAGGTTACTGACCAGCTAGTAGCCTGGAGTGTGTGAAGACATCTGCTAGAGAGAACAGCTGGGCAGAGCAGAGCTAGAGAGAGCTCAGAGAAGCAGAGGTGATAGGCATAGAGAACGTAGCTCCTATGTGTGCTATATAGCTACATTTTCTATGCCTATCTAGATAGCTCAGTTGGAGCCAAGAGCTGGTACTGCTACTATGTAAAGCTAAGAGCTCACAGAGAGCTCAGCTATAGCTACCATGTTAACCAGCCAGTGAGGTGGGCAGAGGAGACAGGAGAAGCTGCTGAGCTAGAGAGCTCAGGTGCCACTACCGTGTAAGTCTAGAAGCAGCATAAGGCTGCTCAGATAACAACTGGGTACAAAGACTGATGCTGCTTTATGGGAAAGATATATATTTATCAGCCAGTGTCCAGCTGCCTGCCTTTATGGACTTTGCCGTGAGGACTGTTCTTGTCTGGTGGCTATGTGGCTTCATTCTTATTTACCCACAACCTCTCATGGCTTCTCTTTCTGCCCCGCCACCAAGAATTGATCTGTGTCTCTGATACTTGGTAATGGAGGAACTTGGACTAAGTTCCCAACAGTAGGCAGGATTCAAGAAAGAATCTGGCATAGTGGAATGGGAGAATTTAGAAGAATATACATGGACTCAAAGCCGTCAGACCAGCAGTGCTGAGCAGTACTCCTGCTGTCTCTGACACTCCTGCCCCAGAGTTTTTGCTCACTTCTCAAGTTGGGCTTATGCTGCCAACTTCTTATCCCTGATGAGAAGTAATCAGTTATTTGCATTTCTCATTTGAGTTTTGCAACAACTTTAGGGTGTGGGGCCCTTTTATAAAAAAGGAGAAACAGGTAGTAGGCAATTTACTGGAGATGTCAATCTCTTTCTTGGTAGAGTTGGGATTAGAACTTTTATTAGGAGGTGGATTTCTCTTTGTGCTCCATAAATGCTCACACCACCTAGATAAACATCTTTACCTGGAAGCTGTGCCTCCTAAATTTCTGGCTCAGGTATTAGAAAAGAGGACCATGAAATGCTACTTTTCTGAGTCCCGCTATGATCTCCCTTGAGTTGACACAGGGGCATGGAAAACATTTATGGCAAAGTGATCAGGTTCTGGGCTACCAGTCAAGGTAAAACTAACCATTCCCAATAGAATCAATGGGACAAACAAAGGGATCTAAGGTGTTGCTAAGGTTTACAAGTGGAAAGATAAGATTCCTGTTATTCGAGTTTGAGAAGGTGGAGACTGGAGTTTGATTTGTGCCTTTTTTTTTTTTTTTTTTTTTTTTTTTTTTTTTTTGCAAAGGTGGAGATTTATTGAAGAACAAGTACAGACTCCCTCATGGGGAGGAGGAAAGAATCTCACAGCATAGACTCCCACGTGGGGAGGGGGAAAGGGTCCCCTGATTTGTGACAGTTTAAAGTGTTTATAAAATATCCCAGTGGAGAATGTCTCATTCCGTTTGGAATTCAGGTTAGAGGTGTAGGGCTGCAGGTGGACATTTGAGTCTTAAGTGTATATATTGTATCTAAAGCGGCGAGACTGGTTGCGAGTATAGAGAGAACAATGATCAGAAGCTTGAAAAGTGAGTCCCAAGGCTCTCAAACAGTTAACAGTTGGGAACAGGTGCTCAACCATCAGTATCCATCCACCTGGGCATACTAACCAGCATGCCCGCCTAAGCGCAGAACTACATTTCCCAGAAGGCTCTGTGCTTCCGGGTTAATTAGCCAATGAGTCACGCGTGACTTAAAAAGGCGGAAGTGAAACGGAAGCCATTATTCTCGGGAGGCGTTAGCCGCTGGACACATAGGCTTGTAAAGAGCTCCTCTGCGATTTTCTCCAGTCCGTGGTGACCTTCCGCCTCCCTGCGGCCGACTGGACCATCCGTTTGCATTTCTCGGCCCTTCGGCGGCAGCTTCCGTGACCTCTGCTCCCCCCGATTTTACCCTCAGTAGGGTAAGCCCGGCTTTCCTCATTTAACCCTTTACTCTCGGCGTCTCTGAGCACCCAGAGGACTACAGGGCAAGGAGTTATGGGGGATAACGTGGGCCTGGGCCTGGGAAGCCAGGTAGCCGGGCCAGGAGGGTGTTTTAGTCCGTGTGGAGGCGCGAGGACTGAAATTTAGAACCATATTTAGGGACATATTTGGGCGCTGATGACTGATCAAAAAACAAACAGAAACCAAATAACTGACACACCTTGGGGTGGAGACCGAAAAGTCTGGCCCAGTGAGTTCAGGATATTATGGGAACTCGGGACCTTGAGGATGAATTACCTTTCTTTTGCTTTTGTGGTCAGTTTTCTTTGTGGTTAGTGTTGTCTTAATATCAACACAGGCACATTGTTTCTGGCAGCGTTTGTCTCTAAAGCTTTTTATACTCGAACTTTTGGTGTCCTTGTCTATTTTTATTTTATTAACTTTAGTGGTCGCGTTTGTAAATAGCCTATAACTAGATTTAAAAATTCGTTTGGGCATTGCTACTTAACTTGAGAGTTATTCCATTAATAGTTATTGTGATTACTAACACTTTGCATTGATTTTTTTACCATGTCATTTGGTTCCTTTTATTTGTCTTTCTATAGGACATATGTGCTAAAAAAAATGTATGAAAACGCATACTGGTACACACACAGTTAAAAGGACAGCAATAAAGCAAATCCACAAATCAGGCCAAGAAAATATTATGAAACCTCAGAAACCTGTGTGCTCCTGAATTGCATCCTCTTCTCCAAGATTTTCTTTATGGATTCTACTGTTTATAGGCATTTCCCCCCAAATACATTTCCTAATTTTAGTAATTTTTTTTAATGTACTCACACGCTAAAGTATTTTCATACACATCCTTTTCCCCATACTGATGCCACTATACATTCTAATTTAGAGATTTCTAAATATCTTGTAGGTTGAGCTTGTACACATACCCATTGTTTTTTAGGTACCTTGTGGCTTAAATTTTATTTTTTTCAGAAAGTTTTTATTGATTTTGAGAGAAACATCGACTTGTTTTTATGCATTCATTGGTTGTTTCTTTTTTCTTTTTAAAAAAATATATTTTATTGATTTTTTACAGAGAGAGATAGAGAGTTAGAGTTAGAAACATCGATGAGAGAGAATCATCAATTAGCTGCCTCTTGCACATTCCCTACTGGGGATGTGCCCGCAAACACGGTACATGCCCTTGACTGGAATCGAACCCTGTACCAAGAAAAACCATTTAGGTCTGAAGTTTTCTTTGGGCGCTAATGACTGGTCAAAAAACAAACAGAAGCTGTTGTTTCAGTTCCTTTAAGGGTCCTAGGGCATCTAAATTCTCTATTTTATTATGGTAAATAAAATTTCTTTTCATGTAAGGTTTAAATTGCATAGTCAAAGTTGTTAATAATGTGCCCATATTTTTAAATGCTTGCTACATCTGTAATGTTTTTCACACACATATTTATTATATTTTAGAATTTGGTTAATTTTGTTTTCTCAAAGAACTTTTGACTTGATTGAAGCACTTTGTAATATGTATTTTTTTTTTTTAAATTTCATAACTTTCTATTCTTTATAGTTTTCTTCTTTTTACTTTATTTGGGATGTTTCTAATTTCTTACATTGGTTATCTGTAACATCCCATAGAAGTGCAGTAATGTAGTATTAGATTTTAGATTTCAGTTCTAAATATTATGACTTCCTTGACCTGTGAATCACTTAGAATTTTCTCTTTTAATTTTCTTTTCTTTTTTTTAAATATATATATCTTATAGAGAGGAAGAGAGAGATATAGTTAGAAACATCTATGAGAGAGAATCATTGATCAGCTGCCTTTTGCACACCCCCTACTAGGGGATGTGCCCACAACCCAGGTACATGCCCTTGATCAGAATTGAACCCTGGACCATTCAGTCCCCAGGCCGAAGCTCTATCCACTGAGCCAAACCGGTTTCGGCATCTCTTTTAATTTTGAAACTTTCATTTCTATGACTTTGTTGTTGTCGTCGTCTTTAATCATAGTTTGCTTAACTTCATTGCACTGGTCAGACTGATGCCATTTACATTGTGCTTGTGTGGTTGGATTTTATAGTTAGGAAATACTGTTTCATCTTAATCAGACTATGTATAGTTATTGAATTATCTACCTGAACTGTATTAGTGAGAGTTCTGGTGGTGCTTTTTAATTTTTTTCATACTTTTGAGGCTGTGTCATAACATATGCAGTATACACAGCATTTTCTTCAGTTATACTTTTCACTGTAATATCTTGGTTTTCTCTGTGAGCTTTATTGCCTTAATCCATTTTGTCTTGTGTTAATATTTTTAAACCAGCTTAAAAAAAGTGTGTGCCTTACATATTTTTAAATTTTCATTCTTGTTATATCCCTATGTGTTAGATATCTCTTAGAAACAGCATATAACTGAATTATTTTTAATCCATTTTGAGAATATCTGCTTTAGTTGAAGTTTTTTAATATATTTCTTTTTTAGCTTTTTAATATATTTTTTATTGATTTCACCCTATCCAGGCCAGGGAGAGGGAGATATAATAGAAACATCAATGATAAAGGAAAATAATTGATCGGCTGCCTCCTGCACGCCCCCTATTGGGGAAGGAGCCTGCAACCTGGACAAGTGCCTTGAGCAGAAATCAAACCATCACCTCTCTGTTCATGGGAATCACTGAGCTGCACCCTCTGGGCTGAAGCATTTAGTCCATTAACATTTTATGTGTTAATATATTTGGTTGTTGAATTTGCCTTATCTTTTTCCATTTATTTTTTCTTGCTTCCTTTGATTTGAGTATTTTTTTATTCTACTTTTTTCTTTGAACATTTTGAATTTATTATACATATATATTTACTCTGAAGACATTGACCTTAGAAGGGAGAGTAGAAGATAACAGATTAGTTGTGGGAGGAATTTTTGTATAACTAGAGACCAAAGAGTAAGAAAAATTTCTTTTAACTTTTAAGTATAGAATTCAGGAAAATGCACAGATCTTAGGTAATCAGTTTGATTAATTTTTTTTTGACAGTTGTGTACATTGTGTATCCACTAACTAAAAAAAAAAATGCATATAGTTTTTCCTCAGTCTATTCAATACCATCTCATGTTCTCCATCAAGGCAACCACTTTTTTACTATGGACTTAAACAAGTTTTTTCATTGACTTAAATAAGTTTTGCCTATTCACGAACATCATGTGATTGGGATCAGAAAATTTCCTGTATCTGCCGAAACCGGTTTGGCTCAATGGATAGAGCGTCGGCTTGGGGACTGAGAGGTCCCGGGTTCTATTCCGGTCAAGGGCATGTACCTTAGTTGCAGGCATATCCTCGGTAGGAGGTGTGCAAGAGGCAGCTGATTGATGACTCTCTCTCATCGATGTTTCTAGCTTTCTATCTCTCTCTCTTCCTCTCTGTACAAAATCAATAAAAATATATTTAAAAAGAAAAAAAAAAGAAAATTTCTTGTATCTATCTTCTGTTTGTCAACATATGTTGTGTATCTTGGTAGTTTCTTTTTATTGCTGAGGAGTATTTCATTGTACATGTCACAGTTTTGTTTTCTCTTGTTGATAGATATTAATACTTTTTGGCTTTTATGAATCAGAATGTTTCTTGGGTAAATATCTAGATGTGGAATTACTTGGTCAAATAAGTCTACTATTTAAGAAACTGGCAAATTGTTTTCCAAAATGTTTGAACCATTGCACATATCCACCATCATTATATAAGAATTAGAGAGAGATAAAGAAACATCAGTTAGAGTGAATCATTGATTGGCTGTCTCCTGTATGCCTCCTACTGGAGATTGAGCCCACAACCTGGTCATTACCCTTGACTGGAATCAAACCCTGGACCCTTCCATCTGCAGGCCAAGACTTTTGCCAAGGAGCTTACTGCCTGTTTTCTTCTGGGACTTTTACGGTTTCCGGTCTTACATTCGAGTGTTTAGTCTGTTTTGAGTTGATTTTTGTGTACAGTGTAACATAATGGTCCAGTTCCATTCTTTAGCACTTGGCTGCCCAGTTTTCCCAGCAGCATTTTCTGACTCTCCTTTCCCATGGTATATTCTTGGCTACTTTGTCTTAAAAGTAGTTGGGCATGTATATGTGGATTTATTTCAGGGCTCTCAATTTTGTTTCATTGATCTATGTGTCTGTTTTTATGCCAGCTTATTCATTTTTAAAATAATGTTATTTGATGATTAAAATTTTTTAAATTCGGTATAGTTTAGCTTATTGCTTTCTTTAAATCTAGTTCTATTTTGTGTCTAGACTAAAATATTGTTAGTAACTCAAGGGTTATTAAAATAGGCTCTGGATTTTATTTTCTGGTGCTTAATTATTCTTAAACAGATTTTTTTTAATTCAAATTTTTGTGTATGTAGTGATATGATAAGTCAAAAGTTTCTTTTTTCCATTGAGTCTTTCAACACCATTTATTAAAAAGATAGCTGTCCCATTTTGCTCTGGTAAGTCAATAATCCTATATACTAGTAGGTAATATGGAAATCTACCAAACAGTGGAATGACCGGTTGCTATGACATGCACCAATCACTATGGGGCAGATGCTCAACACAGGGGCTGTCCCCTGGTGGTCAGTGTGCTCCCATAGGGGAAGCACCACTCAACCACAAGCCAGGTTGATGGCTGGCGAGCACAGTGGTGGTGGCAGGAGCCTTTTCTGCCTCTATGGCAGTGCTAAGTATGTCCAACTGCAGCTTAGGCCCGCTGCCAGCCTAAGCTGTCAGTTGGACATCCCCTGAGGACTCCTGGACTGGTAAAGGTTGCAGGCTGGGCTGAGTGTGCCCCCCTGCCAGTGCATGAATGTCACGCACTGAGTCTCTAGTGTTGTAATAACAATGTATGGTGTTAGATGGGTACTAGACTTACAATGGCGATTACTTCATAAGTTACATAAATGTTTAATCACAATGTTGTGCCCTGAAACTAATATGATATTACTGTATTAAGTATTATGTTATTAAGTACCATATAACAATATAATGTTATTAAATATTATATTATTGAATACTATATAATAATATAATATTTATATAATAAAGAGGTATTGTGCAAATTGACCATCACTCCAACACACACCATGGCTGCGCTAATTTGGTCAAAGATGGCCGTCCCCATGTGGACATAAGATGGCAGCCACAAGATGACTACCACAAGATGGCCAGCAGGGCAGGGCAGGGCAGTTGGGGGCATCCCAGCCAGCAGGAGAGGGCAGTTAGGGGAAATCAGACAGGCAGCGGAGCAGTTAGGGTCGATCAGGCTGTCAGGGGAGGGGTTAGGAGATGATCAGGCTGTCAGGCAAAAGCAGTTAAGAGCAATCAGGCAGGCAGACAGGCGAGCGGTTGGATTGTGAGAGGGATGTCTGACTGCCCATTTACCCATTTAGGCCCAATCCTGGGTAAGTCAGACATCCCTTGAGGGGTCCCAGATTGGAGAGAGCGCAGGCTGGGCTGAGGGACATGAGAAACACCCCTCCCTCCCCTCCGAACAAATTTTGTGCACTGGCCCTCTAGTGTCAAGTATAATTTTAAAATGATTATTTTAAAACAACCGCTTTCGCCAAAACTGGTTTGGCTCAGTGGATAGACTGTCGGCCTGCGGACTCAAGATCCCAGGTTCGATTCCGGTCAAGGGCCTGTACCTTGGTTGTGGGCACATCTCCAGTAGGGGGTGTGCAAGAAGCAGCTGATGGATGTTTCTCTCTCATCGATGTTTCTAACTCTCTATCCCTCTCTCTTCCTCTGTGTAAAAAAACCAATAAAAATATATTAAAAAAACAACAACAGCAGCTTTCCTACCCAACTGGTGTGGCTCAGTGGTTGAGTATTGACTTATTAACCCCGGAGGACTTGGTTCAATTCCTGGTTGGTCAAGGCACATGCTGGGTTGCTGGTTCAATCCCCATAGCGGGTGTGCAGGAGTCAACTGATCCATGATTCTCTCTCTTTTCACTGATGTTTCTCTCTCTCCCTCTCCCTTCCTTACTCTGAAATCAATAAAAACATATATATATATATATTTTTAAAAACTGCTCTTATCAAATTGCTTTGTTCTTTATCGAAAATTGACTCTGCATTTGTATTTCTATTTCTAACTATTCTGTCCCATAGACCTATTTATCTATACTTATCTCAATAACTCTTCATTACTGTGGTGAAGTTCATAGTATGAACCATTCAAGTTTGTTTTTCTTTTTTTTCTTTTTTTTTTAAATAAATTTTTATTGTTCATATTATTACAAATGTTCCTTTCCCCCCCCTTCTCACCCCACCCTCTGCCCTTTCCCCACCCCCCATTGTCCTCATCCATAGGTGCACAGTTTATGTTCAGTCTCTTCCCACATCCCCCTCTCCCCTTTTCCCCAAGAATAAACAGTTCACTCCCCTTTCATACCTCTGATTCTATTATATTCAACAGTTAATATTGTTCCTCAGATTTTTTTTTTTTTTTAGTTTCCTTGGTTTTTAGATTCACTTGTTGATAGTTACGTATTGGTTGTTCATAATTTTTATCTTTATTTACTTTCTCTTCTGAAAGAACCCCCTTCAGCAATTCATATAATTCTGGTTTGGTGGTGATGAACTCCTTTAGCTTTTTTTTATTAGTGAAGCTCTTTATTTGGCCTTTGATTCTGAGTGATAGCTTTGCTGGGTAGATTATTTTTGGCTGTAGGTTCTTGCTATTCATCACCTTGAATATTTCTTGCCATTCCTGTCTGGCCTGCATGGTTTCTGTTGAGAAATCAGCTGACAATCAAATAGGTGCTCCTTTATAGGTAACTACCTTCTTTGCTCTTGCTTCTTTTAATATTCTCTCTTTGTCTTTTGTTCTTGGAATCTTAATTATGATTTGTCTTGGTGTGGTCCTCTTTGGATTCCTTTTGTTTGGAGTTCTGTGCGCTTCCTGGACTTGTAAGTCTAATTCTTTCACCAGGTGGGGAAAGTTTTCTGTCACTATTTCTTTCAGTATGTTTTCGATATCTTGCTCTCTCTCATCTTCTGGGACCCCCATAATTCTGATGTTGGTTCGCTTGAAGTTGTCCCAGAGGTTTCTTACATTATCTTCAACTTTCTGGATTCTCTGGCCTTCTTGCGTCTGCGGAGGAGTGTCTTCTGGCTCTTTATGTTCCAAATCTTTGACTTGATTCTTGCGATCTTCCATTCTGTTTTTAGGACTCCATAAAATATTTTTTATTTCAGACAATGTATTCTTTATTTCTTGTTGATCTCTTATTATTTCTAGTTGATCCCTTTTCATATCCTCATAGGTCTTGTTTATTTTATCAGCCTTTTCTAGGAGATTCTTGAACAACCTTATAAGTGTGGTTTTGAACTCTATATCCAGTCGCTTTTTGTCCTCCATTTCTTTCGTTTGTGATCTATTTGGTTTAGGCATTTTCGCAGACAGCTTTCCTGATGGGGCGGGGTTTACAGCCTTGGCTTCCGTCAGCCCCGCCCTATGTGACTCCTGAGACTCAGGGTCCTTCAGTACTTGTTGGGAGCGCCTCTGAGAGAAAGGTGCCCTCGATTTTCGCCTGCTGCCAAACTGTCTATGCTCTCCCCCAATGAGTCCGGTATTGGGGTTCAGTTCAGTTGGTAGTGGGATTGGAGGTGGCGTTCAGAGCAGTCTGGAGCCCCTGTCTCCTTCCCGTCAGGGCAATCCCGGGGCACAGCCGGCCGGCCCTTCTCTGCGCGCAGTGTGCGTGCCTCCGGGACCTCCTTTCGCCGCTTCCCCGGAGTCCCGCCTTACAGCCCGGCTCCCTATGGATGAGCCTGGGTCCCTGGGGTCTGGCCTAGAATTGGGATTCAGAGCAGTTGGAGCTGGGCCCAGCACAGTTGGAGCTTTTCTCTCCTTCCTGCTTGGGACCGCCAGCCAGGCACTCGGCCTCCCTCCTCTCCGGCTCTGTCCTCTCCGTGCGCGCCGCGTGTCTCCGTACCTTGGGCTTTTACAGCTCCTCTGCGCTTCCTTCTGGTTTTCTCCTTGCTTCTTGTTGTAGAATTTCCAGTCAGTCGACTTTCCTGTAGTTCTGGGTAATGTCCATTTTATATTTTAATTGTATTTTGTTGAAATTGCTGTGTGCGGCTGCTGCTAGTTGCCTACCCGAGCAGCCATCTTGGATTCTCCTCAAGTTTGTTTTTCTTAATATTGTTCTGGCTCTTCTAGGTCCTTTGCATTTTAATACACATTTTAGATTTGGCTTGTCAATTTCTAGAAAAAAGCCTGTAGGGGGTTTTGCTAGTAACTGTGTTCTGTCTGCAGATGAATTAGGATAGTATGAATACTCTAATAATGGCTCTTGTAGTCCATGAAAGTGATATTCTTTCCCACTTATTTAGGTCTTTAACTTCTTTCATCAGTATTTCAGTTTTTTATTGTAAAGGCCATACACAGCTTTTGATTTATTACTAGATAATTTTGCTTTCTGCTATTATATATGGAATTGTTGTTTTGTTTCATTTTCTAGACCTTGCTGAGATCCATTTTTCCTGGTTGTGATTACTATGAAAGGAACATAAGATTATTTGCTGAAAGATGATAATGGTAAGACAGTTCTTTTTTTCTTTTTTTCTTTTTTTCTTTTCTTTTCTTTTTTTTTTTTTTTTTTTTTTTTTTCAGAAAAACTGTTGAGATTTTTACCTGGTTATGGGGATATGGAAGGTTGGATTGCCTGGTGTGCTTTCCTTTAATGTAGATGCTCCTTTAGAGTTAACGACTTAGTTTTGGAGGTGACCAGCTGTGTGTGGACTAATCTTCCCAACTAGAGGAGATAGATGGGTGGAATCATCCAGGGCTGGTCTTTTGGTCATTCAGGGTTATAACAGGACGAAGAATTAGACAGATTGTAGAAGTGATGGATTGTGATGAATCTTGGCTTGATAGGTGGAGCAGTGAGAATAGGAATTTGCTGTGAGGGAGCAAGATTGTAGAAGCATGAGTGGTTTGGAATCCTCTATAAAGTGAAAGAGTTCATGCAAGAAGATTGTTGTGCAGAAGTGCAAATTTCTGAATCACCGTGAGATAAAGTTGGCAACTAAAGATGACAAGACCTGTGCGTTGGCCTACAGTTATGTAGATGTGTAGTGAGGGGGCCAAATAGCATTGGAGATTGGAGCATGTAGTCCTAGATAGACCAACTCATGGGTACTTGAATGATCCTAAACCATGGCATGTATCAAAGTTGAAGAACAGAAGTCTGGGGCACAAATATTCAATGAGCGAGGGAGTTTAACAGAGTTGTACTTGCTGACACATACTTGGGGGTCAGGGTTGTCCACCGCATTGCCTGGAGGTTTTGTCTAAGCAAGGGAAAGGCTTAGGATAAGACAGAATTTGCTGCTCAAATGGAGAAATACTGGAAATCAGAAGTCAGATTGTCCTGTGAACTTCTAGTAATCTTTTTCTCATTTACTACAGATGCCTGCTCAGAGTCCCATAAGAACAAGAGAATAGCTTTCTGATACTAGTGCCCTGTTGTTCAGGCAAATTTATTATCATTCTCACAGGATGGCAGCTCTTGATCTCTCTCCCACATGTGGTAAGTTCTAGGGGTGAAGAATGCTCTCAGAATTCAAGCTTAAGTGGCCTCTGCCACTTCCCAAGGACAGAGGGAGGGTTGCCAGGAGAGGACGAATCACCTGGAAAGTAGTGGGAGCAAAGTCTTGGGAGAGCCCATGAGGTGACTGTCTGATTTAGGCAGGATCTTCGTGAGTTTGGGTGAGAGAGGGAGTGCGTATAATTGGTGTGAAAAGAAAAACAGTATGGGTAGTAACCCTGAACTACCTCATTTATTATTTTGATAAATCTGAACAAAGTTCTGTCTCTTAGAGATTTAATTTCTTCTCTCATAAATTGAGAAAACATACTGTTTTTGTTACAGGTATATTGGCCCACCTCCCTTTTTCCTGTCATTGAGTAGAGCAGGACTGCTCTGGATTCTTACTGAATGTGGTGGTGTGTGTGAATTTTGATTGGGAATGTGGCCTACACATTTATAGTTTAGTAGTGTGTGAGTGTTAAGCAAGCTTTTATTCTCATGGATTGTGCCTTCTCCAGCTGTATCCATTCAGGAACCTGCCCATATCCAGGAGTCAGAAATTCCTCTTCCTTCAAAAGACCATTCCTGTCACCAGAATGTGGATCTGTTTGCCTGTAATGGCCTGGAGTCTCATATGTCAACTAATGTTGTTTCCCAGGTACACGAATATCTCTGGGCCCCTGAACGGGGAGAGGCACTTCCTAGGACACCCCCAATATTATTACATAATGAAATTCTTTTAGATTTTTATTCTGGTTAGTTGATGCCTGATTAGTGATCAATAGAAAGAGCCAAATAATGTTTTAAGGCTGTCACGGTATCAAAGTTGTTAGGGAAAATGACTTACATACCAAATGTTTCTCTGATGATATAGTTTAAGTGCTCAGGCCAGGCTAAAAGTGGAGAGAGATTTTGATCCTATGTCAGAGATGCATTTGAAGCAGTGAGACAGGATAAGATCACTTCATAAGGAACACAGAACAGCTATTGACTGGCTTCTGGAATAAATTTTGAGACACCAGAACTCCAAACTGGAAATCCTATGATTTGAGTCTTTCATTGTTCAGTCTTCAGTCTCTACCATCTTTGAACTCAAGCTGTTTTCTCACTGACCCCAAATGTGGTGTTTCAGGACTCAGTGACTTTCCAGGATGTCGCAGTGGACTTTACTGAGAAGGAGTGGCCCTTGTTGGATTCTTCTCAGAGAAAACTATACAAAGATGTGATGCTGGAGAACTATAGCAACCTTGCCTCAGTGGGTAAGACTGGCATCATTTCTTCATTTATTAATCAAATAATTTTGTTTTAAGTAGTTGGCTGTAACCTAGGAGCAGTGTGGGGATTTGGAACACAATTGTTACCTGGTGCGTACCCTCTTGGTGTCTCCCATGGATATTGAAATCTGTTTATTGTATTGACTTTGGAGGTTGTCAAATGTGTTTGAACTTGGACATAGGCTTCTGAATTAAGAAATCTCTTAAAGGGCAAAACATATGGGTATTTTTGGTTTTCGTTTTTATGACAGCCTTTAACTGTGTCCCTTAGAAATCTTGTTACCATCATTTTACTGCTCCTAAGTCAGTCTTGTCCATCTTCAGAACTCTGACTTCAGAACACGTGTCCTCAGCACAATCCTTCTTCAACATGTATCTTTCCCTGTGAGTAGGGTGTCAGGTGGGGAAACCCAGCCTCATCTTCCACTTGGAGCAAGAAGAGGAGCTGAGAACAGAGGAGAGGGGACTTCCCCAAGGTACATGTCCCGGTAAGGACCTGTAATCATAAGTGCTTCTGAGTAGTGGCTATTCTCAGTGATTGGGGTGGAGGGAGATCCATTCAGAAATGTCACCCAGGGATATATAATATGCTCATTCTTTTCGCTGCTCCTCTATTCTTTGACAGATTCTTTGGTTTCACTATCCTTTCACCTTCAAATTTCACATGTCCACATTTTATCAGCAAATTTATCTTTTTCCAATTTGTTTCAGGTTGGGAGATTCCTTCTAAAACCAAGTGGTCTATTCTTATGGAAAATATTTTTGGGACTGAAACACCTAGTGGTGTGACAATGGTAAGAATTTTGGGGGGATAATTCTGGATCTTCAATATTAGGAGATGAGTGGGGCAGCTTAAGTTAGAAAAGGAGCTCAAGAACTAGGCCGGTGGCATTCCCCAAGAGGAAGCAGTGTTACAGACACTATTATTACCAAATACTAACCCAAAACTTTCCACTTAAGAGTTCTGATGAGTAAATATTTTTTTAGCTATGTCTTAGATAATTGAGTGTTAGAGTTCAATTCAGATTTAAATAGTTAAAGTCTATTTTGTAAAAAGCTTTGATATTGCTACACACATGGTACCTTAGGGCATACAAACATTCACCTATTCTACTTGATAGAACCCATAGGGGCAGGAGTAGTACTTTTAAATCTATAATCATAATGATGACATCTATAGTCATAATGATGAGCTTTAATTTATGTCAGTTTATGTGGGGATAATTCTTAGGAATGAAATGAATATTGGAAATGCCTTAGCACTCATCTTTAAATCAACAGGAAAGAACTCATCTTGGAGAGAGATCCACTGAATATGCTCACCTGTTTGAAGTTTTCAGTATGGGTGCTCATCTTACTCAGCAAATGGGAAGACACACTGGTAAGAGGCCCTACCACCGACGAGACTGTGGGGTAGTTTTCAATAACAGGCCACATCTAACACAACGTGGGAGCATTTACCATGGGAAAAAAATGCATGAATGTCATCAGTGTCAAAAAGTCTTCACCACAAGTGCTTCTCTTACACGGCACAGGAGAATACATACTGGGGAGAAACCCTATGAATGCAATGACTGTGGGAAGGCATTCAATGATCCCTCAGCCCTTAGGAGTCATGCAAGAACTCACCTCACAGAGAAGCCCTTTGATTGCAGTCAGTGTGGAAATGCATTCCGAACTCTCTCCTCCCTAAAGATACACATGAGAGTTCACACTGGGGAGAGACCTTACAAGTGTGATGAATGTGGGAAGTCATATGGCAGGAGCTGCCACCTCATTGCACACAAAAGAACACACACTGGAGAGAGACCCTATGAATGTCAAGACTGTGGGAAAGCTTTCCAGCATCCATCCCATCTCAAAGAACATGTCAGGAATCACACCGGAGAGAAACCCTATGAATGCACACAGTGTGGAAAAGCCTTTCGATGGAAATCTAACTTTAATTTGCACAAGAAGAACCACATGGTAGAGAAAACATATGAATGTAAAGAGTGCGGGAAATCCTTTGGTGATCTCTTATCACGGAGAAAACACATGCGAATTCATATTGTAAAGAAACCTGTTGAATGTAGACAGTGTGGGAAGACATTCAGAAACCAGTCCATCCTTAAGACACACATGAATTCTCACACTGGAGAGAAACCATACGGGTGTGATCTATGTGGGAAAGCCTTCAGCGCCAGCTCAAACCTAACAGCACACAGGAAAATACACACCCAAGAGAGACGCTATGAATGTGCTGCCTGTGGGAAAGTCTTTGGTGATTATTTATCCCGGAGAAGGCACATGAGCATTCATCTTGTAAAGAAACATGTTGAATGTAGACAGTGTGGGAAAGCCTTCAGAAACCAGTCAACTCTTAAGACACACATGAGAAGTCACACAGGAGAGAAGCCGTATGAGTGTGATCACTGTGGGAAAGCCTTCAGCATAGGCTCAAACCTTAATGTTCACAGGAGAATACACACTGGGGAGAAGCCCTATGAATGCTTGGCTTGTGGGAAAACCTTCAGTGATCATTCATCTCTTCGGAGTCATGTTAAAACTCACCAGGGAGAAAAACTCAGAGTGTCATCAGTGTGGAAGAGGCTCCAATGACACACCTTCTTTAAGAAACTGAGAGCTCAGACTGGAAGGAAACCTTGGAAGGAAACCTTGGAAGTTTCAGGAAGGCAGGAAAGCCTTTATTAACTCATCTTACTGAGCAAAAGGGAATACATGTAACTGGAAGAAAGCCAGTTTGTGCAATGACTGAAATGACGAGTTTTTTTTTCTCATCTCTGAGAATTAATGCTGGGGAAAAAATATGTCTCTATGTTGTGGAAAAGCCATCAGTGTACATTTAGGTCTTAACAAATGTGACAGCTTAGGAAGAGAAACCCTAGCCTGATACTTAATGTTGAAATTACTGTTGTACCACCTGGCACCTTCTGAGCTTACAAGAAAAGGAAGCACTCTAGGGAAACATGGAAAAGTCAGTAATGGGTCAGGAAACTACAGCCAGTTGTCTATTTATATATGGTTCTCAAGCTAAGAATAGATTACATTTTTAAGGAAGAAAAATATGTGACAGGGCCTGTGTGGCCCACAAAGTTTAGAATACTCATTATTTGTCTTTTTATAGAAAAAAAAAAAAAGCCAATTCCTGTTGCAGAGCCGTGGTAATTACCAGGAAGTGGATATGCTCCCCAGGAGGCATTCGGCAATCTCTGGAGACATTTTTGGTTGTTAAAACTGGGGAAAGCATTACCTTCATATAGTTGGAAGACATCAAGGATATTGCTAAATAGATTACAATGCAGAGGAGCCCCCAGAACAAAGATTTATATGCCCCAAAAGGTTAATATTGCCAAGGTTGAGAAACCTAGTCCTAGAAGAGCTCCTCGATTTTTATGAAACTTGAGTACTCTAGTACTCATGGTAGACGAGTTTATATTTAAAGCTTCAAAAATATAACCAATGTAATTAATTCAAGAAATGCAAGAACCCACATTGCAGGCAATCCCGTGTGGAAATAATTTCAGCCATAGCTCCCTCACTTTGCTTATGAGAATTCATTCACATCCCAAAGGAATTTTCTAGTGAGTGTGAAATTGCATTTGATGTATTTCATTGTGAAAATAGACACTAGCTCATAAATATTTAATTTTTAAGGTTGTGCTCTAAATTACCCTTACACACATCATAATATGTTTCTATGTAGTATTTTAATTATAATTTCATTCTTAAGAATGTGTTAACTTCCTTTTGATTGATTTACTTGACCAATAGACTGTCGAATCTTATGTACTGTGAACCATTGATATTTTTAATGTCTGATTATTTATTTAAATCAAATGCATTGAGATCAGACAATGATGTCTTTATCAGTTGAGTCCTTTGGGATATTCCAGCCAACAGTGGCAAATAACTTTTAGTTGCTCCCCTAATATCTTCCATGTCAAGAAAACTTCATTTTTGTCAGATTAGTAAGGTGTACAATTTTTAAAATCTCTTACAAGTTTCCTTACAATTCGTCCAGTCCATGATCTACAACCTTTCTATTATCAGATAAGCAGATGTTACTCTACGGGCTTTGAAAAGACTCCTGGAAAAAGGGCCATTCTTACCTGGATTCTTCTCCACTTGTATTTTACTTTTGTTCTTCCCCCCACTTCTCGCCTAGTAAGGAGATCCAGTTCCTAGTGTTAAAAGATCCATCTTGTGACCATGAGGATGCACAGGCTAAGAGGGATCCTGCAGAAAATTCACAAAGGGGCTTCTTTAGGGTCTATACTAGCCCTGAGTTTACTTCCAGACCTATTACATGAAAAAATAAAACTGATTATTGGTTTAAGCTGCTTTGGATATTCTTTCTTTTTTTCTTTTTCTTTTTTTTCCTATTAGTTTTTTTATTTGCAGAGGGAGGGTTCTGTGTCATCCAGCTTGATGCTGTTTAACCCATTCACCTGTGACAGAGACTGTGTGTGGCACACAAGTGAGTTTTTATAACTGCTACACATGTGGGTATAATCTGCTTATACTTTTTTTTTTTTTTTAATATACTTTATTGATTTTTTACAGAGTGGAAGGGAGAGAGATAAAGAGCCAGAAACGTCAATGAGAGAGAAACATCGACCAGCTGCCTCCTGCACATCCCCTGCGGGGATGTGCCGCAACCAATGTACATGCCCTTGATCGGAATCGAACCCGGGACCCCTCAGTCCACAGACCGACGCTCTACCACTGAGCCAAACCGGTTTCAGCGTCTGCTTATACTTTTAACTGTTGGATATGAACTTTTAACTTCTTGAAGCCAAGTTTTAAAATTGCATTTCATATCTTTGATCTATTTAAACATCTATTTTCCTTTCTTCTTGTATTAAAGAACTGTATTTGTTTTCACAGAAGTGCTAAGTGGACATCTACTTTATTCAGTTTCTTCTTAAGGTGAAGAAAACTCTTTGTACATGTCTAGAGAAATATAGTAGCTTTCTGTTCACACTTTGCAAGTAAAAAGGGTGGATTGATCCACTACTGACAATACTAAAAAAACCCAAAAAAGTGCTGAGAAGCAGGTGCCATCAATTCCTTTTGCACGTGGAGAATTTGAGGCAAGGAAGTTTAGGTGATTTGTTTGAGGCCAACCTGTTAGCAGGCAGTAATGCTTGTATTTAAACTCTGGTGCTGGATTCCAGTCTATATTACTATGTCAGGCCTTGTTCTATGCCCTAGGTCTGTAGTGAATCAAGATATTTGCCTTCAGTTGCTTACATTTTACTTGGGGTCGAGGCACCTGGTAAATGAGTAAATATCTCTCTGATGGTGGTCAGTGCATGGAGGAAAAATTAAGCATGTAATGATGAGAATGTGGGATTCAGTGGAGCTGTGGGGTGTGTAAGGAAAGCCTTTGTGCAAGGTGACATTTGCACAGAGATGTAAATGAGCTATAAGTGTGGGCTGTATTGTAATGTGGGGAGGAGCACCTTTAACAGCAGTTCAGAGACCATGAGAAATTTTGTGCTTGGGACAAAGAGTCCAGTGTGACCGGAGTGGATCACACTTGTGAGTTGCTAAAGATGATGAGGTCAGAGCTAGATCAGGGTCCTGATCATGGGGACATCCTGTAGGGTTAACTGGAAGGACTTGGCCGTCATTCTCAATTTGGAGGGCTTTGAACAGTGTCAAAGTGTCCAAATTATAATTTTAAAGGATCACAGTGGCTTCTGGGTTGATAGGCTAAATAGAGGGACAAGGTACAAACTGTCAGGCCATTGCAGAATTCAAGTCACATATAATGGTGGTCACATTAGTAGCGGTAGTGGTGGTTTGAGAGTGACATTAATGACAGTAGCCCTAATTTCATTTTCAGATTGTGATTCTTTCTATTAGTATACCACAAGTTATTTACCTCTTCTGCTGATGTAGTTAGAGTTAGTTACTGGACGTTTTTACTTTTCTCAGTTATGAGCAATGCTGCTTTAAGACATTTTGTCACATGTCTTCTGGAGTATTGGTGAGTTATTCCAGGAGTGTGAAATTGCTGAACTATAAGGTCTGTGCATGTTCTGTTTATTAGAGTGATACCAAAGTCATTTTTAAAGTGTATAATGATACTTTGTATATGTGTGGTAACATTTTAAAACAGGTTTTACTAAAATGCAGAAAAATACTTAATTCATACATATACAACAGCTAAATTATCACACGAACACATCCATATGATCAGGCCAGAAAAAGTACTACCAGCATTCCTGATACCCCTTCTTGCCTCTTTCAAATGACAAACCCTTCCCTACTCTCCATAGGTGACCAATATCCTGACTCACAATATGGCTTGGGGTTTTTGTTTCTTACCCCTATACAAGTGGAACCATACAGTATATGTTCTTTTGTATCTATCTTAATTTTCCCTAATGTTTTTGTGAAATTGATGCATATTGTTTTGAGTATCTCAAGCTAGTACATTTTATTGTGTTCCATTGTTTTGAATATACCACATTTTGTTTAAGCAGTTTGTGTTGATGGGCAGACATTTGACTTTTCAGCTTGGGACTGCTATGAATAATGCTGCTATGAGCATATTTTAATATTTCTGACAGTGCACAAGTGTATGTATTTCTCTTGGGTGTATACCCTGTACTGAAATTGCTGGTCATATGGGGTGCATATGTTCACTTTTCATAGATGATGCCAATTTTCCAAAGTAGTTGTACAAATTTGCTTTCTAAGAAGCTATCGATATTTTATTGAATTACCTGCCTTTTTCTTATTATGAACCCTATGGTTGGATATATTTTACAAATATTTTCTCCAACTTTGTGGCTTGTCTCTTCTATGTATTTTTTTAATGAAATGAATTAATGTTAATGTCATCTAATCTTTATGGACAGTGCTCTGATATTCCTGAGTATTTGCCTAACTCGAAGGCAAGAAGATATTCTACATTTTTTTCTACAAGTCCTATTGTTTCAATATGTACATTTATATCTACAGTTCACCTACAATTGATTTTTGGGTATTTTTATCTTTTCCACATTGACCCAGATAATTTATTTTTTAAAAACTTTATCTTTACCCAAAGGGTTTGAGATACCACCTTTGTCATATTCTGAGTTTTATGTGTTTTTACCCTAATTCTGAACTTTATATTTTTGCCACAGGGTTTAAATTATAAGAAGCTTTGTAATACGTTTTAATGTCTATGTGAACTGGTTTCCCCCTCACAGTTTTTCTTTTCCAGTGTTTCCCTAGGTATTCTTGCCCTTTTTTATATGCACTTTCCTATTGTCCGACTCCATAAAATTAGCCTGTTGGTACTTTTATTGGCATTGTCTTGAATTTATAAGTTCACTTGGAGAAAACTAATATCTCTATATTGTTAAGTCATCTTAACCAAGATCAGGGGATGTCTTTTCATTTAAGTCCATTCATGTTTGTCAGGAATGTTTTTAAAAAATCTATTTCAGTGTTTGTCAGGATGTTTAAAAATTTTCCTTGTACAGTTTTCCTTATAACAAATTTTTTGTTGTTTCCCTTAATATTTAATTCTTTATTTAAATGAGATTTCTCTATACCATTATGATTTCATAGTTTCTGTATATGAAAGCTACTGATTTTGTATCTTAATTTTGTAACTTGCTATTTGACTGAATTCTTTTACTTTTTAAGTTTTACTGCTTTTTTTTGAGTTTTCCAGGCATAATACTGTGTCATCTGTAAATTATGATAGCTTTATTTTTATTTGCCAATTCTTATGTCTCTGATTGTTTTTGTTTGCCTCATTGCATTAGTTAATACCTCTACTGCAGTGATAAGTAGTAGCAGAAGTAGTAGGCATTTTTACCTTGTTCTAGGGGTAAAGTCCCTTTTGATTTTCCACTGATTAAGATAATGTTTTAGAGTTATTTATTTTATCATATTTAAAAGGTACATTATATTCTTGGAAGTTTACCATGAATGGGTGGTGAATTTTGTCAGTTTTTGTGATTTATTAATACTAGTATATGATATTAATAAATTTCTCAGCATTCAAAAAGCCTTACATTCTGAATGACTTTCACTTGGTCATGGTATATTATTTTCTTAATGTGATTTGTTAGTATGTTAGTATTTCGTTTAGAATTTGTTGATTTTCATGAATGATAATTGGTCCATAGTTTTCTTTGTCTTTATCTGGTTTAGGTATTTGTATTATACTTGCTTCATAAGAAGATATAGTAATATTTCTTTTTTTCCAATGCTCTGGAATAGATTATACAGCATTAGTAGTCTGTGGTGTTTTAAGATTTGGTAGAACTCACTGTGAAATCATCCTGGTCATGTGCTTTTCTAGTGGGATATTTTCTTAGGAACTTTATGGACATTGTTCTGTTTTAAGCTTTCTAACTTGATGATGTCAATGTTAGTAATCTGTATTTTCCTAGGAAATTGCCTAATTCATCTAGTGTAGAAGTCAGCAAAATCATCTTACGATTTTAAAAATGTTTTCTGACTCTCTGTGTCATCACCTGTTTGTTGTTGTTGTTTTTGTATATTTGCCTTTTTTTTTTTTTCTGAATCAAATGAGTGGTTTATTTACTTTAAAAAAACGGAATTTTGACTCGTTAGATTGATTGCTTTTCTGTTTTCCTGTTAATTTCTTTTTCTTTTTCTTTTTTTTTTTTAATGTATTTTATTGATTTTTTACAGAGAGGAAGAGAGAGGGATAGAGAGTCAGAAACATCGATGAGAGAGAGAGACCAATCAGCTGCCTCCTGCACACCCCCCACTGGGGATGTGCCCGCAACCAAGGTACATGCCCTTGACCGGAATCGAACCTAGGACCCTTCAGTCCGCAGGCCAACGCTCTATCCACTGAGCCAAACCGGTCTCGGCTGTTAATTTCTTTTTTGTTTTTCCAAATAAAAAAACAAAAACAAACCCAAAATACCTTAATTCCAGCCTAACAGCACCGGGTTGCAATGTCTGGCGACAGATGAGGTATACTGCTGTGTGGCCACTCACACGTACAGCTCTAAGAAGGGTCCTGAGGGGAACTTACCTCCAGGGGGCTAAATGAAGGGGGAGAGGGGAGCCCCGATGAGGTATGGATGGGCATGGAAAAAAGTCACTACTTCTTGACAAAGGATATCTTTGCGGGGTAGTTCTGGGTGATCTTGAACCCCTGTAGGAAGTCTCAAAGGACCCCTGCGTGTACCCCGTTGTCAGACTCCATGAAGGCCATGTCCTGCTGCCCTGGACCAGCCAGACCTTGAAGATAGAGATCTGTTGAAAAACATGGACAGCATGAACTTGTTGGTCTTTGGCAGGTTGGTGAGGAGCAAGATGTGATTTAGTGGGTTTTTTTCTAAGAGGCTGGGTAGGTGGCATCTGACCTGGCATAAGCTGCTGTGGGGGCAGTGGCTCTCACTGGGATCTGGCCATGTTAGAGGCTTGGAGATGGATCATGCCAGGGGACAGCATGTAGGGATGCTGGTCCCAAATGTTTGCATGATGCAGGGCACCTGAGTCATGGTCCCATGCTCAGGACATATGTCTTGGAAATATTTCTTTAAAATGCTGTAATTTCAGTTTGTATTTCTACTTTTGCTTAGGAGTTAATAAGAGGTTTTTAAATTTCCAGATAGAGGAACTTTTTTGTTTCTGTTAATAAATTTTAGGTGTATTTATATGTTGATTTATTGCAGTCTACCTAATAAAAGAGTAACATGCTAAGTGGCCATACTTTTGTGATGCCCACCAGCCAATTAGGAGTGAGCATGCAAATTAACCCAACAAAGATGGTGACTTAATTTGCATCACAGGCACTGAGTGGTGGGGGGGTTGCGTCAGCACCATGGTGATGACATGGGCATTCTGCACCACTCTGGGCCTCTGGGCAGCATGGGAAGGCAGAAAGGCAGCTTTGGGCCAGAGTGAAGGTGGGGCCTGCAACCAGTGGAATGAAGGCCCATTTTTGTATGAATCTTCATTCATGCTTCGGGCCACTGGTTTAAATATAATATGCCTCAATGTAAATTTTCTTTGGCATTGATTCCGCTTGTTGATCTCTTAGCTTCCTGGTTTGGTGTTTGTAATTAATTTTGGAAACTTCTCATTCATTCTTAATTCAAATATTCTGGTCCTTTCTCTCATTCTCCTAGTATTCCCATGACACATGTTACACCTTTTATAATTTCCCCACTGTTCTCAGGTATACTCTCCTTATATTTTCATTTGGACATTTTTTATTTCTAACATTTCCTTTTGATTCTTTGTTAGAGTTTCTCTTTGCTTACATTATTCATTTGTTTTTGCATGTTCACTTTTTCTATTAGAAACCTTTGCATATTGACTGTAGTTATTTTAAATTCCCCATCTTAAAATTCCAAAATCTCTGCCATACTCAAGTCTGGTTCTGATGCTTGCTTGCCTTCTCATTTTAGACTTATTTTTTTCTTGCTTTTAACATGCCTTGTTGAAAGCTTGACATGATGTGTTAGTTAAAAGGAACAGCAAGTAGACAGACAGGCCTTGAGTGTGTTTTTTCTTGCTAGATGTTAGTCTTTTTATTGGTTGCTGTAGTTACTGTGCCAGAGACTAAAGCTTTCTCTAGTGTCCTTATTTTTGTCTCCCCTATTTTCTTTGGGTTATTCTACAGACTCATTTAAATAGGGGCTAAGACTAGCAACTTTTTCAACTGTATTCCCATTATACAGGAGCTTAGACAAATATCACCATTTAGTGCAAGCAACATAAGCTCTGTTATGTATTTAACTAGCCCACTGCTACTTTTCTGAATTCAGAATAAAAGCTTTTTTCCAGCCCACCCAATTATTCCTTGGGAATCTGAATAAATAAATCTGCTTCCTAAAGACAAGTTCCAGACTCAGACCCTTGACAATTGTTTTGACATAATATTTTTCATAATTTTTAAAAACTACCTTCCCCACTTCACAAAAGATGTCAGATTTGAATTTTTTTTTTTTTTTTTTTTTACATAGATTAATTACAGTCTTCCACACACCACAATTCATCTGTAAAAGACAGGTGGGAAGAGTCAGCTTATTAGCTAGAAACGGACCCTTTGTCAGAGTGCTTACTCTGCTCAGACCCTGCTTCCCTAATTGACTGCTCTCCCTTTCATGTCTGTATCAACTGATAAATCGGTTGGGCTGATGGTGCCTGATGTGGGGGCACAGGGTCACAGGTCACATGAATACATTAAAGCATTAGTATCTACACCTGCCTTTCTGAAATCTGCAACCTTCCTTTTCCCTTGGGATGCTTGTGTGTGCAGGTCTTTGGGTGAGTGGTGGGGACACTTTCTCATCCTTGAATGAAGGTGCTGAATGTTGCATAAGCCTTGGTTCAAAAGTTTTCCATTCTCATTAGTGAAGAAACAGTAATCATTGCCCAGCTCTTGCCTAGGAAAAAGTAAATGTGTATACCCTAGATGTCAGGCCTAGGGAATAGAGCACTAATCTCAGCATTGAGTAAAATAGGGCTACTTCTTTAATTAGGAGCCTTGGAATTTAATGTAATCACTCCCTCTGTGCCCAGTCTCTCTCACATTAATTAGTATGGGAGGAAACTCAGTTCCCATCTCCACCTAAGTGTCCCAGAGCTCTTGAATCTCATTGCACTGCCTGCTAGTTCTTGGGACAGATGTCATAATTTTGCTCAGTCTCTCTGGAGGGGACTTCTAATTATACTCTTACCTAGTGTTGCCTCATTATGGCTTTTAATTCTTGGGGCCTCTCAGCAGTAAGCAGCTCTGCCTTGTGTAATGTTTGGGTAACACCAATTCTCTCAGGATTTTTCCTTCTCTAGAGAACTTATCAGTTAAGTGTCTAACATGTAATTAGGCTTTGGGAAGAAAGACAATAAGACATACTATTGTCCTGTAAGGAATAATGGTCAAGGTGAGACAGACATGAACAATAAATAAGATAGTCCATCCAGGAAGTCTCCATAGGAGGGTGCTGTGTGTGGAGTGGTCAGGGAAAGCCAAGTGTGGATGGCTTATGTATCGTATTGAATGAGTATGTCAATCCCGAGTATGAGGCACATCAAAAACACATCACGTTCTCTGACATGGAAAAGGACAATCTTAGAATTAGGAGATAAAGGTAAGGGGTAAAGTGAGATAGATTATAACACACACACACACACACACACAGAGAGAGAGAGAGAGAGAGAGAGAGAGAGAGAGAGAAACATACATTAACACTACATACCACTCAATTTAAATGTTAAAGTTGATGGAAATCCATTGACATTTGATGAGATTTTCAGTTGAGAAAGGTGGCCTGTACCCCACAGTAGAATGGAATAAAGGGGCCTGTTTATATTTGCTGCATAGTGAACTGCCCAAAGCACAGTGCTTTAATGCAACTACACTGTCTTTAGTTAACAGTGGTGTTGGCTGACAATTTGGTTTGTGCGTGGCTGGGCTTAATCATGTGCCTGTGCTCGGCTGCCAGTTTGGCTGGGGAGTTACTTGCTCTTCTCTGAGGTTGAGCCTCCAGCCATTGAGGTGGGGCCTGTATGCATGCTGCTGGAAGGTTCAGGACAGCTCAGGCTCCACTGTTTACGTGTTTGTCAAGTCCCTGCTTGTGTCCTGCTTGCCTTGTACCCTGATGCTTAGAGCAATCACATGGATAACCCCAGAGTGGGCAGGTATTCGGAGTTATCCAGCAGGGGCGTAGGCACAGGAAAGTGAATAAATGACAGCTATTTTTTTGCAGGCACCACAAGGCCAGTGTTTGTATGGCAAATGTCTAATGGAGAGAGGATAGCTTTATATAGTTAAAATGGGCACATAATGAACGTTAGGGTTTTGGTCGGTGATGCAGGCTGTGAAAGAATTCACAACTCAAAGAAGAGATGCAGAGGGGAAGTTTATTTTACTTTCCCAAAGGGAGGGGAAAGGGGACATTGCCAATCAATACAAGCGCAGGAAACAAAAAAGTGGCTACCCCCTTTAAGCCCTGGTTATTGCTAAGCGACTAGGCAGAGAGGAGGATTTGGGGGCTGAAATTGAGCAGACATTTGGGGTTGTATCATAGTTTGTTCTTTGGGAGACAGGGCAGGGCAGATGTCCTAGGGAGGTGTTTTTTTTTGGGGGGGGGGAGGGGGTTTGTGTGTGTTTTTTTAAATATATTTTATTGATTTTGTACAGAGAGGAAGGGAGAGAGATAGAGTTAGAAACATCGATGAGAGAGAGTCATCGATCAGCCACCTCTTGCATACCCCCTACTGGGGATGTGCCTGCAACCAAGGTACATGCCCTTGACCGGAATCGAACCCGGGACCTTTCAGTCCACAAGCGACGCTCTATCCATTGAGCCAAACTGGTTTCGGCCTAGGGAGGTGTTTTAAAGGTATTTTCCCCTCGCCTGTAAAACACGGTTAGAGAGAAGAGCTATGAAAATTTCAAAACAGGCTTGTTTGAAGGGAAAGGAAGAAGGGAACTTTCTACTAATTATCCCTGAGCTGGAAAAACTGCAGGAGGCACATACAATACTGCCTAAGGCCTTGAAAGCAACTTGTTCCCCAGTTTGAACGGAGGGGCTGCTTGAATCAGAGGAGCTAATCTTGAGGTTTAATTACCAGGTGCTTCTCATAAGTTGTGGAAGGCTACAGTAAGGAAAAAGAAAGGCCGTTTTTAGTATACTGATAAATTGCATTCTTAAAATATGCAACCTGAGTAGCTTGGACTTCTGTGTACACTTGTGAAGTCATCACCACAATCCAGTTGGTGAATTCCCAGTCTCCTCATATCCCTTTGTATCCTATTGAGCAGCCATTGAACAGGCAAGGTTCTTGTCCTCTGAAGTTTTGAGGCACTAAAATTTGTTCATCTGTTTATTAAACCAATGACTTTGGTGCTTCTTTTTCAGACCTGAGGCCTTCTCCAGAAGGACTCTTGACTAGAGACTGGTATCTTAGTTCCATTCTATTCTGAACCGTAGGAAGACCAAGGTCTTTCTTCCCCTCACTTTACTTTTCCTGTACTTTCCTTTCCTTGAGTCTTCTGAGTTATGGTAGATCAGTGGTTTTCATCCAGCAGTGGTTTTGCCCCTTATGGGTATTTGGCAGTGTCTGAAGATATTTTTAAGTGTTAAGACCCAGGGCGTGAGGGTGGGGAAGCCATTGGCATCTAGTGTATAAGGCCTTGGATGCTGCTAAGTTTTCTACTATGCATAGGATAATCCCCACCATAGAGAATTATCTGGCCCCAAATATTAACAATACCCAGATTGAAAAACTGTGATAGAATAATAATATTTCCTACCAGGAGCTAATTGAAAGATGGAGGACAAATCAGATAGTACTGTGGGTACATTAGTATGGTCCTATGCTCTTGGCTTCATCTAATCTGCCCAAGGCACCAGGAACAGATGCTTGGTAAAATGACTGGTAGTAAGACCTTGCACTGAAAATGGGTTCTTTTTTGTAGCATCCCGCCAATAAATCTACCTCTTTTTGGCATAAGATGGGATACAAATAAATGCTGTCTTCATGAATACAATGTCTACTACTTTTTGAGAATTTATATATTAGACAATAATAATTTTACACCCCAACAACTATTTACACATAAAGAATCTAAGGCTGCATCCTAGCTGATTTGGCGCAGTGGACTAAAGTGTCCTGGTTCGATTCCAGTGAAGGGCATGTTGCAAGTTTGATCCCCAGTTACCGTATTTTTCGGACCATAAGACGCACTTTTCCCCCCCCAGAAGTGGGGGGGGAAAGTCCCTGCGTCTTATGGTCCAAATATAGCCTACACATATACTTTAAAAAAAAAGTTTTTTTACTTGCCCGGCTTTAAAATGGTTCTAAATGCTGCTGTTTACTTTACAGGGTTGATTACATGTGTTTATGACTGTGATGTTGGGTTTTAATGCACATAAAATATTTTAGGACACTATTTGTTTCAGAATCTTTTTTTCTTCATTTCCCTTCTCTAAAAACTGGTGCGTCTTATGGTCCGGAGCGTCTTATGGTCTGAAAAATACGGTAATCAGGAGGTGTGGGGGACACAACCAATCAATCTGTCTCCTCACATCAATGTCTCTCCTTCCCTCTGCTCTCTCTCAAAAAAAATTAAAAAAGGAGAATATATCCTTGGATGAGAATAAAGGAAGGGAGGGAGGAAGAATCTAAGGCTGCTTAGAGAGTCCTAATAAGTGGTAAAGTGAGGATTCAAACATTGGAATCCGAAACCAATGACCGCCAGGACAGTCCCACAGGCATCAAGACAACCCAAGACGATATTTTGTTAAGTTTTTTAATTTTTGCTCAGTTTAAGAGCTGACCCAGTATAAAGGATGCTTGATTTTCCCAGTTCCCTGTTGTAGGGAGTCCTTGTCTGGGGCCATTTGCTGGTCGAATCCTTCGTCTCTAGGTCCAGTCTCTGACCAGCATGTGGCGCTCTTTGGATTGAGCTTGCACAGGATTCAGTCTCCTACATGGCTTTCTTGGTGCTCAAAGTTCTGGAGATGTAATCAGTCAACTCCATCTAAACCCATGGCCTGATAAACTCCAGCCAGTTTTTCTAACTCTGTTCTGCTGATAATGGATCCCTCTTCTGCACTGTGTGCCCCCCTTTTCTCCACTTCCCCTCTTCTCCCCAACCCCCCACACATTCACTCACACAGCAGTGCAAGCTATAGTAGTTAATAGAGTTTAAGGGAGAAAAGAATCCCTGACTGGCTGTTTATAATCTCTGCACCTTTGTGTGGTCAACATAGACCTCCTCGGTGGTCCTTGTGGGTCTTAATGATGGCTAACAGTTACTGAGTGCTTGTGTCAGACACTGTTCTGAGCTCCCTTATGTGTAACATTTAATCCCTGCCAGAACTCTAGGAAATGTATTATCATCATTATGGATGAGGGTATGGAGGCAGAAAGAAGTAACTTGAGCAAGATTATACCACTTGTTAGTGAATGATGAAAATATTTGAGCCCAGAGCCCTCTTAGTCACTATGCTATGCTGCCCCTCCATATATAAGTGCTGTGAAAACTGGAATGAGTAGGAGGATGGTGGCCAGAGTGGGCCTCTGAAGAGTGGATAGTTTTTTTTGTTTTTAAAAAAATCTTTATTGTTGAAAGTACATATATCCCCTTTTTGCTCCCATTGACCCCTTAAAGTGGGCCCCTACCCCTCATCCACCACCCCAGGTCTCCACCACCCTGTTGTCTGGGTCAGAGTGGACAGTTTTGATTTGAAGCCTAACTTGTGTGAAGAAGCCAGACATGAGCCAATTTGGTGAAGCATGATTCAGGCAAGGAAGGCAGAAAGTGAATTGGTTTGGACTCTCAGATCCGCTGGCTCATGAATCAACAAAAATCAGAATTTTCTCTTTTACAGTAGACACTACAAAGAAGTTTCTTATTAAAGTCCTCAATATAGGTCAGTGGCCACCACAGGCAAGATTCACTAAGTAAAATTTTATGGGGTCACAGAGGTCAGTTTGAGACAGTCCAGATAACAATTCCAGACCAAGGAAAACATGGCCCAGCGGACATGGTGATTTGTTCTAGCTAGAACATAGCAGAGGGGCAAAGATGAATTAATAATGTGTAGACATTTGTTGTCATTCTCTTCTCCCTTGCTGCATTGCTTGACTTGCTTTCTCCTTTTTTGGTGCTTACAGGAATCTGCATTCTTTATTTTTATTGATTTTAGAGAGAGGCAAGGAGAGAAAGACAGAGAGATGGGGAGAGAGGGAGGGAGGGAGAGAGAGAGATTAGCTGCCCCAGAGTGGGGATTGAACCCACACACTGGGTATGTGTCCTGACTGGGAATTGAACCCTCCACCTTTTGGTACATAGGACAACGCTCCCACCAACTGAGCCACACTAATCAGGACAGGAGTCTGTGTTCTTGAAATAGTTTATTTCCACAAGAGGTGTAGTAATTCGTTGGCCATTCCTTTTCCTTGGTAGATAATGAGCATTTGGGTGTGCTACCAAGTTTGTTTTTGGTCAGGAATATCTTCTATTTTGTCATGATGACATTTCTTCTCTATGTCTTCGGACTACATATTTAGCAACACTAATCATCAAGATTATGCTCTGCTGAAAAATCTCTTCAGAGCCTCTTTTATGTCTCTGTTCCTCAGACTGTAGATGAAGGGGTTCAGCATGGGGGTGACCACCGTGTACATCACTGAGGCCACTGAACCCTTTCTGGAGAGTTGGTTTGTTCCAGAAGTGAGATAGACCACAAGGCCGGCACCATAGAACAAGGAGACAACTGAGAGGTGTGACCCACAGGTGGAAAAGACTTTATACTTTCCCCTAAGAGATGAAATGCCCATTGTGGAGGAGATAATTCTAGAATAAGAAAAAAGAATCCCAGTTAGGGGAATAATACCCAGCAGGCTAGTTACAAAATATTGTAGGATATTGTTGGCAAGGGTGTCAGAGCAGGCGAGCTTAAGGATCTGAGCAAGTTCACAGAAAAAGTGGGGGATTTCTGTCTCTTTGCAAAAGGACACCCTCAATACCATCAGACTTTGCAAAAAAGAATAGGTCAGGCAGATTAGCCAAGAAAGCAGAAGCAGAATCCTACAAAGGCGAGGGTTCATGATGACTGTGTAGCGCAAGGGGTGACAGATGGCCACAAACCGGTCATAGGCCATCACCGTGAGGAGCAAATCATCTAGCCCAGCAAAAAGATTGAAGAAATAGATCTGGGTGAGGCAGCCTTCATATATGATGTCTTTGCTCTGTGTCTGGATGTTCACCAGCATTTTCGGGACAGTGGTGGAAGTGAAACAGATGTCAGTGAAGGACAGGTTGGAGAGGAAGAAGTACATGGGCGTGTGGAGGTGGGAGTCTGAGCTGACAGCCAGGATGATGAGTAGGTTTCCTGTAACACACACTAGGTACATATAAAGGAACAACCCAAAGAGGAGGGGCTGCAGGTCCACATCTTCTGAAAGTCCCAGGAGAATGAATTTTGAAGTAGCTGTTTGATTTCCTGCTTCCATCTACCTTTTGGGAATTGCCTGAGAGAGACAAGAATTACATTAAGACAGTAAAAAAGAAGGAATGTGCCATCTATTTCAAACTCATTAAGTTTTATGTTTTATCTGAGAGTTCTATTTTCATAAGTTGATAAAAATGTCAATAATACTGCTTCTTTTTTGCTTCCATCACTACTATCTGGAACAGTGACTCTTTTTTAAAAATATATTTTTTATTTATTTCAGAGAGGAAACAAGGTAAAAACATCAAAGATGAGAGAGAATCATCATTGGCTGCCTCCTGCATGGCCCACACGGGATTAAGCCTGCAACCCAAGCATATGCCCTTACCTGGAGTGGAACCATAACCACCTGGCTCATAGGTCGACACTCAACCATTGAACCATGCCAGCTGGGCTGGAACAGCTACTCTTTAAAATTAATGTCCCATACTATTCAGGGTTCTTCTTTGCATTGTCCCTGACTACTGGCTAGCCCACCTCTATAATTTCTCTGAAAGAACGATCAGCCTCCTGAATGTCTCTTTTCTGCCTTGTATCTGTGGTCCCTTTAAGTCCCAGGGAAATGTAGAGTATGGGAAGATCACTGGGAATTGCATAATTTAATGCTTTTTAAAAAAGATATATTTTTATTGATTTCAAAGAGGAAGGGAGAGAGACATAGAAATACCAATGAAGAGAGAATCATTGATCAGCTGCCTTCTGCACACCCCATACTGGGATCAATTCTGCAATGTGGGCATGTGCCCTTGACTGGAATTAAACCTGGAACCCTTCAGTCCACAGGCCAACGCTGTATCCACTGAGCCAAATCAGCTAGGGCTTTAATGCTTTTTTTAAAGAGAAAATTTATTTGGAAAGAACAAAGACACCATTTATCACAAAGGCTTTTCAGTTGAACTTAATGAGAATGAGAGTGGCCTTCCTAAGGAGACCAGTGAAAGTAATTACAAAGCAATAGATCAGTAGTTTAAAGTACATACAAGAAAGTTTTTAAGAGTAATGATGGGGAACAGGCACTTTAAGAATGGGATTAGACATAAATACAGAGACTGGCAAAAGTAGATTTATGGTTGTATGTGGAACATAATTTATTCTTTTGTTGTTAGGATTATTTGGTTAATATTCTTTTGTTGGAAAGGCGAGGTTTGGGCAAAGGAGGAAAGGAAACCAGCCCAATAAAGGGAACGTCTGATTGGGCCGTTGCCACAGCAGAGAGGGCAGGTGTGGCAAAGGATCAGGCAGACCCACAGGCAAGGATGTCTGTGTATGGGACGCCAGAGGACACCTGTCACCCCTGAAACACAATTTGCTAACACAATTGCAGAGCTCAGGAAGAATCACTGTTTTTAAAACTATTATTTCCCTGACATATAAAATATACACACACATAAATATACATGCCCTCTTCTGTGCTTCCCCTGCTCTCCACTTAATATTTGGCTCTGCCCTTCTTTTCATGTCAACGAATTGGATGTACAGACAATTTTTAATGGCTACAGTGTTATCCCTGACTGTTTGATGTTACTGTGGTTTACTTCACTAACCCTTTATTGTGGGGCAGGTTGTTTCTGGTTTCCCCTGGCATCAACAACTACAGTAAATGTAATTGCTTATTTGACTATTTACTTAGGACTCATTTACAGACATGGAACTCCTGGCCCAAAGAGGAGTTCATTGTATTTCCAAATTGACTTTCTAGAAAATGCTTCTGTTTATTTATTCTAGTGGTCGGCAAACTCATTAGTCATCAGAGCCAAATATCAACAGTACGATTTAAATTTCTTTTAGAGAGCCAAATTTTTTAAACTATATAGGTAGATACATTATTAACTTAATTAGGGTACTCCTAAGCTGGCCTTTGCTAAAAACTCAAGGGGCCAAAGAGCCGCAGTTTGCCGACCACTGGTTTAGTCCATTGATTTTAAATCATATTACACTCCCACAAACGAGTTAAGAGAAAACTGTTCAATGCACCTTTGGCAAATCGCAAACTCTTGCTGAACTTGAGTAGTCCCTGGGTGAGAGACCTGGAGGATCTGGGCTGTACGGTGAAGTCCAGGGTGGCGCAGCCAAGGGCCCTAAGTGGGAGCGAGCGTGTGAGTGTGTGTTGCTCAGGTCCACACTTATGAACACACCCACACACCCTCACTCCCGCTCTGCACCCTTGGCCACCAGGAACCTCCATGGAGCCTGCCATGAGTTCGGATGCATCCAGTCCCAGCACCAAGCAGGTCTGAGAAAGTTTCCCCAGACTGACTCCCATCTGTACCAAAGGGAGGCGGGATCCGACTGTGGGTGAAGTCCAGGGAGGTGTGGGTGGCACTGCAGAGGGCCCTGTGTGGGTACAGGTGTGTGAGTGTGTTTTGCTTGGGTCCACGCTCATGCACACACCCACACTCCGGCTCTGCGCCTTCGGACACCAGGAACCTCTCGGAGTTCAGCCCGCTTGCCAGTCCCCTTCCACTTGGTCAAGCCTTCAGTGGTTAT
This sequence comes from Pipistrellus kuhlii, assembly GCF_014108245.1. Taxonomy (NCBI): domain Eukaryota; kingdom Metazoa; phylum Chordata; class Mammalia; order Chiroptera; family Vespertilionidae; genus Pipistrellus; species Pipistrellus kuhlii. Next base: position 3,838,369 of record NW_023425530.1, read on the forward strand.
GGACTCTGGCTCTTTATATAAGTAGATTATTTTTAAATTGTATTATTTTCCATACAAACTACTATAAACATACTTTTGCTCACACCTGTATATAGAGGGATCAATGGAACAAATTGAATAGTCAAGGAACAGATACTAGCCAATATGAGAATTCAGTTTAATATATATCACAAATCACCCATAAAAGGTAAATGATATAATTAACAATGTTTAGGAAACTCAGTAACTTTTTAAACACCTCAAAATAAATACTAAGAGAGTGACTGGCAACATTGAGAACAGAAGACTATATTAATAAAAGGATAATTTGCTAATTAGACCAGGATACCTCCCGGGCAAAGCCATGGTGGTGGGGCCAGGCAGAGTAAGTTAGGGGCGATCACGCCAGGAGAGGAGGGCAGTTGGGGTGATCAGGCTGGCAGGGGAGGCAGTTGGGGGCGAGCAGGCCTGCAGTGGGGGACAGTTGGGGACAAGCAGGCTGGTGGGGTAGCAGTTGGGGGCTATCAGACAGGCAGGTGAGCAGTGAGGGGCCAGCGGTCCTAGATTGTGAGAGGGATGTCTAACTGCCGGTTTAGGCCAGATCCTTGTGGTATCAGGCCTAAACCTGCAGTCAGACATCCCCCGAAGGGTTCCAGATTGGAGAGGGTGCAGGCCGGGTTGAAGGATATCCCCTCCCCTGTGTACAAACTTTGTGCACCGGCCACTAGTAGATAATATATTTATGTGACTTCCTGAAGTGTGAAAACTTCCTAAGGAGACCAGTGAAAGTAATTACAAAGCAATAGATCAGTAGTGTAAAGTATATACAATAAATCATTTGTCAATAATACCACAACATAAAAAGGCAAATTCAAATCTGAGAGAGGAAGAACTTGTAACTTATGAGAAAATATGAGTGCAGTAACTTACAAAGCTCTTAAAAATAATTAATAGAAAAAATAGGGTAAATACAAGTAGATAAAAACATGAAAAAGTGCTCAAATTTCATATTAAATCAATGAAAACTAAAGTAGGACAAGGAATTAGAAATAGATGAGGATGGCTGTTGTTACAATACTTTTTCATAAAATAGATGAGTATATGAAGATTATTTAAGAAGACTATCTATGGTATCAAAATGGCAAAATAAACTGCACTGGACACTTTCCTCATTCACTATGCTGCTTCAATCTGCGTCCTGCTAACCTCTCATCTAGGCTGCAAATAGATTGCCACCCATTTGACTCATTCTACAGGGGATGACAGGATAGTTGCAGTCTCACATTGTATGCATCTTAAAAATACTCAGTGGCTCCATATCCCTCTAGAGAGCCCAAACAACAATGCCTTCCCTGATCTGGCCCCTGTCCTATTGCTCTGTCTTCATCTCCCATTCCGCCACCCTTTTGCTGGCTTCTAACCCATCCTTTGCATTAAAGAGGGAATTTCCCAGAACTTTTCAGTGAGACAAAAGGAAGACTCACTGAAGTGTTGTCCCATGGCCTGCCTAATTCACTTTCTGGCGGAATATTCTTTTTCTGCTTGGAACCTAGCCTCTGAAGTTAATGCTCATAGGAATTTAATAAATTGCAAGTGATTTTTGTCCAGCATACATGCCAATTCTTTTCAGGTAAAAGTATTACCCCTAAGTTATTGTTTATTGCCCTATCGGAGAAAAGATAACCTCAAAAGCTATGATTTTATTTTCCTGTATTTTTGCTTCTAACTTAGAAAACTAATTCCATCACTTCTTTCCTGCCTATATAAATTTCTGTTCTTCAAATGCTCCTCAAACTAGCTTCACTCCCCTTCTCATCAATAAGTCTTTGGCATATGCTCTCTATGTATTCATGTGAGTCACACTTTTATCCACATTTTATCCAAAGCGATGCTTTGACATTAGATACTCAACGTCTTTTAATTCTGGGAACATTCTGTGCAGTTTCATAGCTTTGGGCCTTTGCATTTACTAGTCCCTCTCTCTCTGGGTCCTCCTCCCTTCTTCACATGGGAGAGTCCTGTTCCTCCTTCCACACTGTCCTGAAGTCTTTATTGACCTCCATTCTGCACTAACCACTCTCTCTGGACATTCTCTGTACCTTGGTAGACTAAACTACACTTGGGGCAAGCCATTACATTGCTTTATTGCACGTTCTAGAATTTTATTATATTTTTAATATATTTTATTGATTTTTTTTTTTTTTTTTTTTTTTTTTTTTTTACAGAGAATAAGAGAGGGATATAGAGTTAGAAACATCGATCAGCTGCCAAGGTACATGCCTTTGACTGGAATCGAACCTGGGACCCTTGAGTCTGCAGGCTGACACTCTATCTACTGAGCCAAACCAGTTAGGGCTGCACGTACTAGAATTTTAATCCTCCCAGGAGAGCAACACATTAGAGCTACCTCTTTTTGTGCAGTACCTAGCTCAGTGTTAGGCACAGAGAGATGCTCTAGAGACATAGAAATGTCCCATTAGAGAAAAAATTGGGTGAGGGAAAGTTCAAGTGAGTGGAGACTTTCATTCTGTGTGGAAGACCCATAACTGAGAGGCAGTGAAGGACAGTAGACGTAAAGATAGAGGTAAGAGAACATGAGGTCTAGTGAGGCTTGGAAGAGCCCTGTCCAGAGCCGGGGACTTTAAACTTGATTTTGATTTGCTTTTCCTCCTGTACATCCCTGCCTATGTGCCAGGAGAGCATACAAGTAAAAGTTTTTTCCCCCTCTTACCTCTTTGCCACACAGTTTCTGAGAATGCTGGGGCATCACAATGGAATTTCTGAAGGTCTGGGCTATGTTATCTTTGCTTCTCCGAATGGAGGACAAACAATAAAGACAGGAAAAGGGATGAAACACTTAAGCACAGGGCCCAGGGATAGACTGACACCTGACGTGCTCAAGGGAATTTCCTCGTGGCCTGGGAGAGGCGAGCCTGAAATGGAAGACACGAGGATTATTTGGTTCTGAATTCTCTTGCTTCTCATTAAAGAAAATGCTGTTTTGATTGATTGTTTCTGGAGACCTCCTCCCTGACGGTCAGTGGAATGATCTCTTCTACCCACTGGGAGGAAGAGGGAGCCACGTGTTGGATCCTAAGTGCCAGGCTTTGAGTTCTGTGTACCATGTAACTTGTTTCATTTCATCTGCAGGGTCTCCCTCAAAGTCTGTGCACACTTTATTGTTTTATAGATTAGGAAAGGAGCATAGCATGTTTATGTAACCTGTGCAAGTCAGAAAGGAGTAAAGCCAAGTTGAAATCCTCAGTCTGACTCCTGACCTGGGGCACCTGGCCAGTGTTCTGCCTCTGCCAACCCAACTAAGTTATTTCACTTCCCAGATGCTTTAGGAAGAGATCACCTATTCATTGTGCTCTTCCCTTTGGGGCTTTCTAGAAGACCACAGCAAAGAGCAGCGAGGGGTGCCTGCTGCATTAACTATAGGATGTATGGATAGCTGAGGTCATAGGTAAAGAGCAGAGTCGGCACACGGTAATTTAGGGCAAAGCCCCCGTTTCTGGATATCCCAATAGAGTTGTCCACTTCTTCCAGTCATGTTATTGGCCCAGACAATCTCAGAGCGACACAACACCAGGGTCTTAATCCTTGTCTGCTCTACTTGTCAGCTTTGTGACATGGGGCAAGTTCTTACTATCTCTGAGCATGACCTGATTTCGAGTTGACCCAACTGCATTGAATAATGATTAACATAGCAATGCTCCCTGTGTGGTCAATATGAGGTGGATGCATAAAGTAAAAGGAATATAAATTTTAGATACTATTTTAAACAATATTAAGGCTGACCCTTGTGTCATTTAACTTAAAAGTTCTGTGACCTGAAGTTATGATACCCTTTGATCCCTGAGAGGACATTTTATTTTTGTCCTTGTATAACTAGATATTTACTATTTGGAGAAAAACTATTGGGTCTCATTTTTTATTCTCTAGGGCCTATTTCCTGTTACAGAGGAAACTTTGAATACAAAACAAAAATCTCAAATATTGAATACACCCCTCTTCAGTTAATAAAAACAGCATAGACAGTATGGCTCTCACAAATTAGGTTCCTCTTTTTCAATGATGCCCCATAGAACTGGAGAGAATATAAAATAGTGCTTGCTTTAAATTGTGTATGTAATGGCCACGTTTTTGATGTACCAATGTAACATATCTTTAAATAAATGTAAAGCACAGGTTCCAGTGATACTATGCACATTGTAATTGCTAATTAAATTGAATATTTTAAAATTACAATAAAATTAAACTTTTTTTTAGTTTTTAAAGTAAGTATGGGTAAGATTTTGAATTTCAAGAGAAGGCACAGTAATGAAGAATTGAATGGAGATGCAGAAAGTAGTACTGTGCCTAGGACATAAAGAGAAAGAAGGTATATTGTAATTGATACATTTACAATTTTTTGCAACAGAGCAAAATGAAAAAGGTGTGTGTTTTGTTTTTTTCAGTGACAACGTGGACATGAGGTATTTTTTAAGGAAATAATAAATTGATAAGATTTCTGGTACCAGCCAGTCAAATAATTGATTAATTTTGACATCAGAAGCATGGTGATGTGAGAGGCTCCCCTGGTCTCTGCCCCTGGAGTTAACAATAGTTTTAACAATTATAATTCAACACAGGATTCCCTGCTCAATACACAAACATCTGAGAGATCTGCACATTGAAACATGCTGGCGATGGGAAAATTGGAGCCAAGAGGGAGGAGGGAAGGGTAAAGAGCAGAGCCAGGTGCCACAGATGCAGCCCAGTGCTCCCTGCAGGGCTTGGGAGAGGGGAGAAATCAGGTTGTAGTCTGCACACTGAAGAACAGAGAGGTAGAAGGAGCATCTCTGCCTGAGTGGCCAGCACATACTTTGTCTGAACCCAGTAAGGAACGTAGAGACGGAGTGCAGATAATGCAGATGCAGTTGTCTGGCAGCTTCTATTTCTAGGCAGAAAAACAGCCAGAGTGGGGGTGCCTCCCCTCACTCCCAGAAGAGCAGTGGGCCCCAGAAGAAGCTGTAGCAGCGAGTGTTGGGCTACAGAGCACACTTTATGCAGCCCTGAGAACTGGAGAGGCAGAGCGTTTTCCCCCAAGGGGAAGATGCATGCTTGGGCTAAATCTAAAGAGAGATGGAGATACTGAGGTAAGGGAGCTGAGGTTAGGCAATTGGCATTCCTGGGAGGAGAAAAAGCCACAAATGCACCAGCTGGCCTATCCCTGCTCACCCCTCACCCATTATGGCTGAGCCTAGTTGGGGCACCTCAGACTCCTTCAGCAGTGCAGCACCACTGGCTGCAGGGGACAGCACTGGGATTTCATGGGATCAGAACCCCATAGTCAACCACATTCCCTTACAGGGATGGTACCCTGAGACCTAGTAACCTGGTCACAAAGGAGGTACCCACCTCCCTAGGGAATTGGCATTTTCCACCTCTGTACAGGAACAGATCCAGAAAAGACAGCAGTGCAAAAGAAACTTAAAAATTTGTACTTTAGCGCCACCTACTGCCTAACAAAAGAAAGATTATCAACCTACTAATTAGAGAAGTGCTACTCAAAACACACAAACACCACATTTTATTCCCATGCTTAGGCGGAGAAAGAATTCATCAAATACTAGGAATAACCAAGGAAACAAGGCAGCTTAGAAAATGAAAATCTCTAGAAAAAAGAAAGGGGGGAATATATAATTCAAAGGTAGAGAATTCAAAACTGAAGTTCTAAAAAAACAAGGTACAATATAGGAAGTTTAATGAACTCAGAAATAAAATCAATGAACAAAAGGAGTACTTTAGCTAAGAGATTAAAACTTTAGAAGAGAATCAACTAAATCCTAGAGATAATAAAAGAGATGAAAATGAACTAGTAAGTTTAGGAAATAGAGCTAACCAGATGGAAGAAATAGTGATATTGAAGATAGAAATCTAAAAATGCTGCTGATGGAAGAAGAGAGTAAAGTTCAATAACAGATCTGCATCAGAAGGAGTAACATATATATATATGTGTGTGTGTATATATATATATATATATATATATATATATATATATATATAAACCTAAGCGACTGAATGACTGGTCACTCTGATGCATACTGACTACCAAGGGGCAGATACTCAACACAGGAGCTGCCTTCTGGTGGTCACTGTGCTCCCACAGTGGGAGCGCCACTCAGCTGGCTGAGGGGTGCCTGCCGCAGTCTGGGGACTGGAGCGGAGCAGCAGTGGACCTATCAAGCAGCATTGGACCACCAGTTTCAACCTGATCCCCACAGACCAGGCCAAGGGACCCCACCAGTGCCTGAATCCGTGCACTGGGCCTCTAGTATAAGAATAATAGGCATAACAAAAGGAAAAGAAGGAAATAATTTGTCCAAACAAATAGTTCATGAGAACTTCCCAAACCACTGGAAAGAACTGGATCCTCAGATCAAAGAAGTAACCAGGACACCTAATAATCTCATAAAAAATGCCTTCTCCAAGGCACATATAAAACTCTAAAAAGTTAATGACAATTCTCAAAGCCAGGGAAAATAAGACAGTAATTTATAAAGGAAATCCCATTAAGTTCTCATCGGTGTTCCCAGCAAGAAACTATAAGCTAGGAGGGAGGGAATCAAATATTCAAACTACTCAAAGGCAGAAATTACCAGCCAAGAATAACATCCAGAAAAATTATCATTTACATATGAAGGAGAGAGACTTCCAGACATACAGAAGCTGAGTGAATTTACCACCAGACTTGCATTTTAGGAAATAATAAGGAATCTATATATTAAAGGCTAAGTGTCTGTCTGACCAGTAGCTATGACGTGCCCTGACCACCAGGGGGCAGATGCTCAGTGCAGGAGCTGCCATCATGCGCACTGGCCATTTAAAAATAAACTGCACTAAAGACCTGATGCCAATAAACCGATGCTCAGGTTCCCCCCAAGTGGGACACAGGCCCCTTTGCCACGCCAGAGCAACATCCCACCACGTCACAGCCAATACTGCCAAGACCCCATGGTGCAAAATGCAGCCCCAAGCCCAGCCCAGCCTGGAAACAGTCCCTGTAGGTGCTGGATAATGATGTCACATAGCAACGCCAGGCTTCCTCCCCCTGGTGACTAGCCTCCTTGGAGTTTCTTCAGCCCAGGAATTCAACTTGCTTTATAGCCAGGTACAAACATTTACAGTTTAACAAATGTTTGTGAAGCATTTTCACGTGTCTCATCTCATTTGATCCTCACTGAAGTCCTGGAGTAGGTAGATAGATGTGGTAGAATCTTATTTTCTTTTCATTAACCAGAAAACAGATTTAGAACATTTAGAAACTTGACCTGACTTTAAATAAGTAAGAAATGGTTGAACTTGAAAATAACTTCAGGTTTTCTCACTGCACAGAATATAGTCAAACAATTCTGCAGGTAACTTTGTTCTTGCATGATCTAAAGTAAGAATCTGCTTTGTGTTGATATTTACTGCTGTGTTGCTGACAATTACCTGAAAGAGAAGTTGGGGTGCTTTACTGGGCTGGAAAAGGTTTAGCTAAATCGGAAAGCAGGTCTAGTTAAGCAAGTTTATTCTCTATATATAAAAGGCTAAGTTGACTCACGCATGTACAATACATATAAAGTTCTTGCTGGCGTCAGTCACACACATGTGTTTTGATCTGTCATTGTTGATCATGAATTTGGTTGACACTTCTGTTATAGAGAAAGGGATATAGCAATATTAAAATATTTCTTCTAAAAATATATATATATTTCTTCTAATTCCTTTCAGTGTGCATAAATCTGTGCACCAGGACACTAGTGTTATATGATCTGAAACAAAAAAATCAAAAAGTACAAACCTGTGAGTTAGATAACTATCAGCCAGAAGCAGGAAATTGCAACTTTTATTCAGAATAGGATATTACACTCTTAAGTATAGTATAAAGGTTAAAGAAGGTAAAAATATTTTTTTCTAAGAGAAGAAAATTAGCTACTGCAATTGGGAAATAAACAAAACACAAATAGAGCTAATTTTTGACAATAAAAACAGAGGAGAGCAAAGATCTGAATTTATAAGGGAAATGGAGATTAAATGCATTCAAAAGAAAAAGACTGCTGTATTTATGGAACATTATTATTATTATTATTTTTTTAAATATATTTTATTGATTTTTCACAGAGAGGAAGAGAGAGGGATAGAGAGTTAGAAACATCGATGAGAGAGAATCATCGATCAGCTGCCTCTTGCATACCCCCTACTGGGGATGTGCCCGCAACCAAGGTACATGCCCTTGACCGGAATCGAACCCGGGACCTTTTAGTCCCCAGGCTGACGCTCTATCCACTGAGCCAAACCGGTCCCGGCGGAACATTATTATTATTATTATTATTTTTAATATAAACCTACTGGTAAACATGCAGACACAGACCAAAACTGAAGACATTTAACTTCAAACAAGAGCAAACAGAGGAAAAAATATAGAATACCACCAAACACAACTAACAGAAATGCAAAGGAAAACAACCATTGAGGCCACAGAACTACCAGAAAACAAAAGATAAAATGGCTACATATCTTTATACATCAACTAGAGGCCGAGTGCACAAAATTCATGCATGGGGGGGCGGGGGAGTTGTCCCTCAGCCCAGCCTGTGCCCTCTCCAATTTGGGATTCCTTGAGTGGTGTCTGACTACCCATTTAGGCCCGATCCCATAATTCAGGACTGCTGGATCCCAACCACTTGCCTGCCTGATTACCCCTAACTGCTTCTTCCCGCTAGCCTGATCACCCCCTAACCATTCACCTGCCAGCCTGATTGACATCTAACTGCTCCCTGCTAACCCAGTTGCCCCTAACTGCTCTCCCCTACTAGCCTGGTCACCTCCAACTGCCCTCACCTGCTAGCCTAGTAGCCCCTAATTACCCTTCCCTGCCGGCCTAGTTACCCCCAACTGCCCTCCTCTGCAGGCCATCTTGTGGTGTCCATCTTTGACCACATGGGGGCAGCCATCTTATGTGTTGGAGTGATGGTCAATTTGCATGTTATGCTTTTATTATATAGGATAATTACCATAAATGTAAGTGGACTGGATTCACCAATAAAAAATGGCACAGACTCTGGGAGGGAGGGCATGTATGGGATTGGGGGGGTGGTGGAATTGTAAGATATGTACACATATAATACCTTAATAAAAAAAATAAAAGAAAAAAATGGCACAGAATAGCACATTGAATTTAAACTCTCTCTCTCTCTCTCTCTCTCTCTCTCTCTCTCTCTCTCTCTCTCTCTCTCTCACACACACACACACACACACACACACACACATGCTGCCTTTAGAAGACATCCCAGCTGCAAAGGCAAATATAGACCCAAAGTGAAAGGAGAAATAATGATTCTCCAAGCAAATGGAATCTAGAGAAAAGTGGGTATAGCCAGACTTAAATCTGACAAAATAGATTTCAAGATTTAAAAGAAAAAGGTAACAAGACAGGTGGACATTTTATTATGATAAAGGGTCCAATACATCAAGAAGACGTAACACTAATATATATGCACCCAATCAGGGAGTACCAAAATATATAAAGCAATTACTAACAAAACTAATGGGAAAAACTGAAAGAAAAAGAAACCAACAACCCACAATTATAGTAGGGCATCTAAGTATCCCATTGACAACTATAGATCGATCATCCAAACAGAAAATCAATAAGGAAATACTGGCCTTAACACATTAGATCAACTGGACATAATCAACATTTAAAGGGCCTTTCATTCTAGGTCACCAGATTATACATTCTTCTCTAGTGCACATGGAATGTTCCCAAGAATGGACCATATGTTGTGACACAAAACAAGCCTCAACAAACTTAACATTTAAATCAGCAATCATATTCTCCCACCAAAATGCTTGGAAAATTGGAAATCAATGCAAAAGGAAAGCAGGAAACACTACAAATATGAGATTAAGCAATATGCTACTAAAGAATGATTGGGCCAAGAAACAAAATATTTCAAAAGCTATATAAGAGACATAGGGGCATGACAACACAATATATCAAAACTTTTGGGATACAGCAAAAGCTGATAGAGGATTAATATCCAAATATGTAGAAAAGTCATGCACCTCAACAACCAATAAAACAATCCAATTAAAAGATGACTAGAGAGTCTGAAGAGACACTGCTCCCAAGATGACATACAAATGACCAACAGATACATGAAAAGATGCTCAGCAGGTCTTGGGTGGGCCTGAGACTCTGCATTTCTAGCAAACTCCCCAGGGTGGCTTACTGTACTATAAGATCACAGAAAGCTCTGAGTGATGGGGCAGCGGGGAGGGGAGGGAGGATAGGAGGCAGTGTATGGAAACTTTTTATACTGGAGAAAGTGCCAATTCCTGCTGACTCTGAGCAAGACCTGCTAACAGAAGTTCCAGGGCTAAGACCCAACAATCTGTTTTAACATATCCTCCAGGTGATTCTGATGCCTCCTGTAATTAGAGAACCTCTGCTCCAGCAAAGTGTGTTTCTCCCTCCTCTCCACCCCCATCATCATTTGGTTTTTATGAGGTTATGTATACTATTAAAAATAATAATAGTGTATTGATTTTTAGGAAGGGAGAAGGAGAGAGAGAAACATCATTATGAGAGCTGTAACATCAACCTGCTGCCTCCTGCATGCTCCTCATCAGGGATGGAGCCCCCAACCTGGGCATGTGCCCGAGATTGGGAATCGAACCAGCAACCTCCTGGTGCATGGGATGATGTCCAACCAACTGGGCCACATTGGCCAGGGCTTATATACACTTTTTGATTAAAAAATATGTACTGAATGCTGACTATGTGTCAGATATTATCTGTGTTGCCATTGCGATTGTGAATGGACCTATGGTCCCTCTTTCCTAATGATTCTTTGGATAGAAAGCTAGAAACATCAATGAGAGAGAAACATCATGTGTGTTTGGGGTGGGAGGGGGTGTGGTATGGGTCCGTCTGGCTCCAAAGGTGCCTTCCTGGAGACAGAATAAACACAGGCTTTCAGTTCTGCCATTTGCTCTGCACCCCAAGGGAGATGAGTGACTTCAAAGGTACAACATCACAGGAACAATTTTGTTTAATGAGGAATGATGAAAAATCATTCTCCTGGGGCTTGACAAACCATAAATACTTCTCTAGCATCCTCACCCATAGTTCAATGAGGCCTGACCAGGGGAAAGACCACACCTGTGCCTCTCACAGACATGACTTTGTAGACAAGTTCTATCTCCCTACCATTCCCTGGGTGAGTCTGTTTTCAGCATCTAACTGTCAGAGAAGAAAGAGTTTGTACAAATATTTCTTTAAGCAGTGCCAGTGGAGTGAATCCCCTGGCCTAGTGAATACGGCGTATGAATAGACATATTAAACAAGTGGTAGCCGAGCCGAAACCGGTTTGGCTCAATGGATAGAGCGTCGGCTTGGGGACTGAAAGGTCCCGGGTTCGATTCCGGTCAAGGGCATGTACCTTGGTTGTGGGCATATCGCCAGTAGGGGGTGTGCAAGAGGCAACTGATCGATGACTCTCTCTCATCGATGTTTCTAACTATCTCTCTCTCTCCCTTCCTCTCTGTACAAAATCAATAAAATATATTTTAAAAATAAATAAATAAATAAATAAATAAATAAATAAAAAAGTGGTAGCCGAAACTGGTTTGGCTCAGTGGATAGAGCATGGGTCTGCAGACTGAAAGGTCCCAGGTTCAATTCCGGTCAAGGGCATGTACCTTGGTTGCGGGCACCTCCCCAGTAGGGGCATATAAGAGGCAGCTGAACGATGTTTCTCTCTCATCAATGTTTCTAGCTTTCTATCCCTCTCTTTTTCTCTCTGTAAAAAATCAATAAAATATTTTTTTTTTTAAAGAAAAAAAAATAGTGAGGAGTCCCTGGCCGGGTAGCTCAATTACTTAGAGCACCCTGATACACCAGGGTTGCAAGCTTGATCTTTGGCCAGGGCACATACAAGAAGCAACCAACAAATGCGTAAATTTGTGGAACAACAAATCGATTTCTCTCTCTAAAATCAAATTAGATAAAAAATAGTGAGGGAAAGAGAGAGCATGGTTGATGATGAACCATGGAAATTTAATTTTAATCTTTGGAATTTATTTTCCTGGTTATGTATGTCTTTTTAGATTGTGTTGTTTCTGTTACTTCCAGCTCTGATGGAAACTCATTCAGGAACCAGTAACTTGCTCAGTGTCAGTAGGAACTGGCACTTTCTCCAGTATCAAAAGTTTCCACATACCGCCTCTTGTGTGTGTGTGTGTGTGTGTGTGTGTGTGTGTGTGTGTCCCCCCCCCTCTTGCAAAGAGCTTTCTGTCTTCTTGTAGTACAGTAATTCTCCAAGTGTGGTGCCTGAAGCACTGGCCTCAGCACACTCTGGGGAGTTTGCTGGAAATGCAGTCTCAGGCCCACCCAAGACCTGCTGGCAGAAATTCCAGGGCTAAGACCCAACAATCTGTTTTAAATATTCTCCAGGTGATTCTGATGCCTTCAGTAATTAGAGAACCTCTGTTCCAGCAAAGTGTCTGCTTCTCCCTCCACTTCACCTCCATCATAATTTGGTTTTTAAGAGGCTATGTATACTATTAAAAAAATAATAATAGTGTATTGATTTTTAGGAAGGGAGAAGGAGAGAGAGAGAAACATCTTTATGAGAGCTGTAACATCAACCTGCTGCCTCCTGCATGCTCCTCATCAGGGATGGAGCCCCCAACCTGGGCATGTGCCTGAGACTGGGAATCGAACCAGCAACCTCTTGGTGCATGGGATGATGCCCAACCAACTGGGCCACATTGGCCAGGGCTTATATACACTCTTTGATTAAATATATGTACTGAATGCTAACTATATGCCAGGTATTATCTATGTTGTCATTGCAATTGTGAATGGACCTATGTTCCCTTTTTCCTAATGATTCTTTGGAGAAACAAAGAAAGCTGATGATACTGATTAGTTCTAATTGAGTTTAAGTTGACTTTAGTGTTCCCAAGTAGGTAATCATATCAGCAGCTGATCATGACCAATTTTGTTTTTGGTTTTCAACTATTATATCCGGTTTACTTTTCTTGTCTTATGGTATTTCTTTTGAATTATTAAGTACTATGTTAAATAATTATAGCAACAGGCATAATTTCTTCTTTCTGCTTCTTATGAGTTTTTTGTGTTTTAGGGTTTAATGATGGATCTTGGATTAATATTTAAAATTTTACTGTTTCCTTCCCATCAATGACTGTTACATTTTATTACATACATTTATATTGAAACTATCATTATTTCTACATCGCTCTGTTCATGCAAATACTTTGTTATCTGACTTTCTAATATTAAATATTTTAAACCTTTCAAATGAACGTTGATTCACAAGGGAATATGTTATATTTATTAAGCAGATACCTTCATCTTACTCCTTTTTCAGTTTGCTGCATCTACAGCCAATGTGTGATTAACTTGTAGATTTCTTGTTTATATTATATATTGCTCTTGGTTGCAATCTTTATTAAACTTTTCCTGCTCTTTGAGAACAAACCACTGGAATACCAGGATAAGTAAATTTTATAACATGTGAGCTGAGATGTATAGCTTATGTTTCAGTCTTGAGAGGCACAGATTTTAAAAAATATATATTTTTATTGATTTCAGAGAGGAAGAGATAGAGATAGAGATAGAGATAGAAACATCAATGATGAGAGAGAATCATTGATTGACTGCCTCCTACACACCTCATCATGGGCATTTACCCAGACTGGAAATCGAACTGTGACCTCTTGGTTCATAGGTCAATGCTCAACCACTGAGCCATGCCATCTGGGCACAGGGACATATATTAATAAAATAATTTCATAAGTAAATGCAAAAACACAACAATGACTTAGTAAAGAAGACTCTAGGAAGCTATAAAAGCATGAACTAGGGGGACTGCACTTGCTGGGCCGGAAAGGTTCAGGAAGGCTTCTTTGAGGAAGTGATATTCCATATAAAAGAGAAGGATAAGAATTATCACAGGAAGACAAAGGCATGGAGGAGCACCCCAGCTGGGAGGGCAGTACTTACATAAGCAAGGCTGGGGATGTTTAGGATTCCTAAGAGGCAAAAGTGTTAGAACTGCAAGAGTGAAAAGCTAGTGTTGTGCTTAAGACTGGGAAGTTGGAAGGAACCCGCATGTACTAGCAAACCTGGATAGGGTGTTAAAAGAAAGAAAAGTCATAGACACCGAGGCAAAAATCTTCAGATGAAAATTCCTTTCAGCGCATATTTGTGTTTGCTTCTGCCTGGGGCCTGGGTATGTGCCATCCAGGACCACTTGAGACTGAATTCCTTGGCTGAGGTTCTAGGTGAATGTGGACTCTAAACCTGTGAGTGGCCGCCTCAGCTACAGTAATTTTTGAGGTCTGACCTTTCTGACATTTCACGGATGGATTTTCTTTCCTTTTTCTATCCAGTACTATTGGGCATTGTGTGAAAGTGTTTTTAACTTTTAAATTATTTCAGGTTTGAAAAAAAGTTGAAAGAATAGTTCCTACGGAACTATTGCTGGATCTCCTGAATGTTAACATTTTTACCACCTTAACTTTTATCTTTACCCCATGTTCTCTGTCTTCCTTTTGTGTGTAGGTGTGTTTTCCAAACCATTTGAAAATAAGTTACACCTCTAAATCATCGGTATTCCCTAAAAAACAAGGACATTTTCCTCACACAACCTCAGTACAATGATCAAAATCAGGAAATTAACATTGATATAATACTGTTATGAAAGTTACAGACATCAGTCCTATTTGGATAATTATTCTAATAATGTCATCGGTAGCAAAAGAAAATCTAAGATCATATGTTATACCCTGTTTCCCCGAAAATAAGACAGTGTCTTATATTAATTTTTGCTCCCAAAGATGCGCTAGGTCTTCTTTTCAGGGGATGTCTTATTTTTCCATGAAGAAGAATACGGTACACAGTTATTGTTAAATGAAAATAAAGGAAATTTATTACCTGTATACGGTACAGTAGTACGGTAGTTGTCAACACAAACCAGACAAACTGTGAATCCTACAGTATCAAGAATTTACTCATTTATTCAATGACAATCATGTCATCATCTTTTGGAACATCATCATCATAATCCAATTCCCGAATTTCCTGGTGAATTTCTTGTGACTCCATTTCTTTCAGAATCAGTGGACCAAATCTCTCATGTTTAGCAATAGCATTCAGAGACAGAGCCTAGGGGGGCCTTATTTTTGGGGGGATGCCTTATATTTCACTCAGAAGGAAACCCGTAAGTAGGTCTTATTTTCGGAGGATGTCTTATTTTTAGAGAAACACGGTATTTGCTTGAGATCACTTTAGGCACCGTTAATCCAGAACAGTTCCTAGACTTTTTTTGAATTTGAATGCCCCTCAATTTGGCTTTGTCTGATGCTCTTTAATCTGTATATTGAAGTCATATGTCTTTGGCCAAATCCCACAGTAGTCTCATTGAGTCCTTTCTAGTGCCTCATACCAGGAGGTACATGATGTTGACTTGTCTCATTTTGAAGCCTCATAACCTTCTGACGGGATTGTTATAAAGTGGGTACTTAAGATAGGTGGTCAGAAATTCTATTTTGTAGGATTCCCTTTTGGTTTCATTGTTATAAAATGGATACTTAAGATGAGTGGGTGGGATAAGAGATTCCATTTTTTAGGATTCTATTTATAAGTGAATAGAGATCCTACTCTTAGAAAAATGACAGTCTTTATAAATAACTTGTGTGAAAGGTATAGTCAACATTTCTGGTATGTGGAGGGTGCCAGTTTGTGCTAATTCATGTTGTTCCAATCTCTTCCTTCATAGATATATCAACCACATGAAAGCAGGGAACAAAACAGGAATTTTAGTGTTCACCCTCTTTGGACTCTCTGAGGATCCAGAACTGCAGCGCCTCGTCTTTGGACTGTTCCTCTTCATGTACGTGGTTACAGTGCTTGGGAACTTGCTCATCATCCTAATCATCAGCTTTGACTCCCACCTCCACATCCCCATGTACTTCTTCCTTTCCAACCTGTCCTTGGTTGACATCTGTTTCAGTACCACCATAGTCCCCAATATGCTGGTGAGCATCCAGACAGAGAACAAAGCCATTTCCTACATGAACTGCCTCACTCAGGTATATTTTTCCATGTTTTTTCCTATCCTGGACACCCTACTCCTGACCGTAATGGCCTACGACCGGTATGTGGCCATCTGTCAGCCCCTGCACTACATGATCATCATGAGCCCTCGTCTCTGTGGCTTGCTAGTTTTTATTACTTGGTTCATTGGTGTCATGACATCCCTCCTCCATATCTCTCTGATGATGCATCTGAATTTCTGTAGAGATCTTGAAATTCCACATTTCTTCTGTGAGGTGACACAGATCCTCAAGTTGGCCTGCTCTGATACCTTCCTAAATAACACATTGTTATATTTTATGACTGGTGTCCTGGGTGTATTCCCTCTTTTGGGGATCCTATTCTCCTACTCAAGAATTACTTCAGCCGTAAAGAAGATGTCCTCATCGCAGGGAAGGCAAAAAGCATTTGCCACCTGTGGGTGTCATCTCTCAGTCGTTTCTTTATTTTATGCAACAGGCATTGGGGTCTACTTCACTTCTTCGATGGTTCACTCTTCCCAGAAAGTCTCAGTGGCCTCAGTGATGTATACTGTAGTCACCCCCATGCTGAACCCCTTCATCTATAGTTTGAGGAACAAGGATGTGAAGGGCGCCCTGGGAAGGCTTCTTAGCAGAGCAGTCTCTTGTCTGTGATAAATCCATTGGTCCTGGGACTGAGAAGTTTTGTGAGTACCAGTGTCAAAACCTTTTATTCTGAAATTCTTACTCTTGAGTATCTCAAACAATCTTATTCTTTTATCCCAATTCTTAAGGATCTGTATGTGGAGGGTGCCTCTCTTATAGTTTTTTTATACACATTTAAACAACTAATCTCAGGTGATTTCTTTGATGTCTTTTTTTGTCCTATTGGTTGTCTAAAAATTATGTCCTTGGTCTTATTCCTTACTTTCACACTAGAGAGTTCTAAACTTCGATTTAAGGCAAGTTATCTTTGTTATTTCAAAAGTTGGCCTAGAGAGCTTAAAGTGATTGTTCCCTTTAATTATTTCTGTGTTTGATTGTGAATTGTGTTATTTGTGTGTATAACCAACAGTGTTTTTGTTGTTATTTTTTAAAATATATTTTATTTATTTTTTACAGAGAGGAAAGGAGAAGGATAGAGAGCTAGAAAAACACATGAGAGAGAAACATCGATCAGCTGCCTCCTGCACACTCCCCACTGGGGATATGCCCGCAACCAAGGTACATGCCCCTGACCGGAATCGAAACCTGGGACCCTTCAGTCTGCAGGCCGACGCTCTATCCACTGAGTCAAACCCATTTCGGCTTTCTCTGTTATCTTATGTAATCTTCTTAATAGGAAAAATTACTGTCCCCATTTTAGAGGGGACAAAAATGAGACCCTAAGAAAGCTAAAAACAAAAGAAAACGTTCCCAAAGTTACAGAGTGACGATTACAGAGGGACGAGGGACCAAGTGGCAAAAGCAGGATTCAAATCCGAAACTCTAACCCTGAGCCCATAATTTAATCTAACAGTCTTCACAGCTTTTCACGTGGATTTTGACGTTGTGCACATCTATATGGTAGATTTTACTGCTGATTGGCAATATTTATAATTATTCTCTCTTATTGGATACGCA
This sequence comes from Pipistrellus kuhlii, assembly GCF_014108245.1. Classification (NCBI taxonomy): domain Eukaryota; kingdom Metazoa; phylum Chordata; class Mammalia; order Chiroptera; family Vespertilionidae; genus Pipistrellus; species Pipistrellus kuhlii. The sequence goes on from NW_023425530.1 coordinate 3,856,090, forward strand.
ACAGAATTGCACTTCCTTTCTCCTTGGAGGAAATGGTGACAATATGTTTTTATCTTTCCAATAAAATATGAATAGAATTGATGTGTCCCTTCTAGGCTGGTATATTTAGAGGCTGGTAAATTATTCTTTATATTCACTCTGCCTTTGATATGGCTATTGTGGAATAAGAGTACCAAAAGATCAAAATAGTCTGGAAAGCTGGCAAGTACATGTAGGACTTGCCTGGATAGTTACTCAAGTCCATATATAAATGATGTTTTAAATGTGGAATACCAGGAATTCCATTAGTGCCACAATTCATAATCTTTCAGTGTGATATATTTGTGATATGATATGAGAGAAATATTTTCAGCACAGCCAATTGCTACTTTATTTACCCAGAATATTGCTAGGTTTTCCTAGGGGCCTACTCCTACCTCAACATCTCAACATCTTTGTCCCTCTGCCATGTCCAACATTAATAGTTCAAAAGTCTCAAGACTTTACCTATCATCCAGTGATGGTGATGTATTCAGTGACAAAGACACATCAGATTACCACCAGGTTAATTTGTTTAAAGGAAAAATTGATATTCAAGAAAAACTTGTACAGCTTAGTGCTAATATATGTAGTATATCTATATGTCTATCTATCTATCATCTCTATCTATTATCTATTTATCTCTATCTATCTATCTATCTATCTATCTATCTATCTATCTATCATCTATCATCTATCTATGTAAAATTTCCCAGGGCTGAGAGACTGGAGAAAGAGGCTGGCAACTCTGTCAAAACATTGAGAGTTCATGAAGAGAGTTTGCATATAAGGCTTGCCTGGTGCAGCAGCTAGGCAACATGGATATCATCCATGCTATGTGACAGATGCTGAGTTACATAGGATGGGGCAAGATGGATGGAGTACATGACCTGCCCTAGATAAGGAGAAAAAAATCTTACATGCTATATATATATATATACACACACACACACACACACACACACACACACACACACACACATATATATATAGATATATAGATATATAGATATATAGATATATAGCTATATATAGATATTATGGCAATTATGATATTAAATGATATTAAACTCACATGCCCTCCACCAGGTTCCCACCCCACCCTCCGCCCCCTCCCCACCCCCCATTGTCCTAATCCATAGGTGCACATTTTATGTTCAGTCTCTTCCCCCCTCCACCACTCCCCCCCCAGAACAGTCAGTCCACTCCCCTCCCATATCGCTGACTCTACTAAAATGAACAGCTATTATTGTTCATCAGGTTTTTCAATCTCCTTTTTTGTTGTTGTGTTTTTTTTTTTTAATTAATAAACTTTTACACTTCTAAGAATAAATTTTTTTTTTTTTTTCTGCCCTGGGAATTGAGAAGCAAACTTGTTTACATGTAAACTTGCCCTTAGGGTATCAAAAGGTGTAGCCATTCAAGTGTAAATGGACACATTGTTTAAACATAGCTGCTGGCTGGAATTGGATTACCTGTTCTGGGTGGGAAGGGCTTGTCTTCCCCTTTCTCCATTAAAATTAAGGTGTTAGCTTTAAAACCTCTTTTTGGCAAGAGACCTTAAACTTTCAGAACTTTAAAATTTTCAGATAGTAAATCAGTTACTTAGCATTTTCTCAAATCAATAATACCTCCACATGCCCAAGGATACACTTCACACAAAAGACATTTCCAAATAGGTCAACCAGCCTCATCCAGGCCCCATACAAGGCACTCACAGATCAACACCCCAGCGCTATACTAACTCAACACATCCAGATCTAAGCCTTCATCACTTCATTCAGCAGACCCTCAAGTTCCCCCAAAAGTTTCCAGCCATGTCTGAGAGGCAGCCTTGGGGTGGGGGCAGGCGAGGAGTGAGCTGTTCTGGGCCTGGCTGCTCCGGGCCTGGCCTCTGTAGCTCTGGTCCATTCCACAACTAGCTGCTCCGGGTCTGGCCACTGCCGCTCCTGGCCTGGCAGCTGCTGCTCCGGGCCTGGCCACTCCCGACCCGGCTGCTCTGGACCCAGCTGCTCTGGGCCCGGCTGCTCCAGGTGGAATTATTCACTTTAAAAAAGGCATGAGCCAGAGTGCTGGGGATTAAACTCCCATTTTTTTATTTTTATTTATTTTTTTATCTTACTGGGTACATGATCTTAGGCAAGTCATCTGACTTCCCTGGCCCTCACAACCCTCTGGGAGGAGAGTTTGGATCACTCCACCAGGTAAGCCATCCAGAGATATTACTCAAGGGTGAGGGGAATTGAGAATGGATAGAGGAGAGAGGCACCGAGTATCCGTTAATGGCTTTGAGACCACATATAGTAGCAGAAGCTACAGTTCTTCCCATTGATCCTCCTCTTTTTAGTGCATCTCATTCACCCTCTCCCCTAAAACAATCACACTGAACCTTTGGAAGAGTTTCTCCCAAAACTTATACAAAAGGTTGATTCAAATAAAGGTAAAAACAAAAATAAAAAATCCCACAAAACAAACAAACAAACAAACAAACAAACAAATAACAGCAACAAAAAAACCCCACACACCAAAATAAGCAAATGAGTCCATATTCAACCAAAAGGTTCTGCAGAGCAAAGGAAACCATCAACAAAATAATGAAAGCTTTCTACCAAATGGGAGGAAATATTTGCAAATCATGTATCTGATAAAGGGTTAATACATAATATACATAAAGGATACATACAACTCAATAGCAAGATAAGGAAAAATCCAGTTAAAAACAGGCAGAGAACCTGAATAGACATTTTCACAAACAAGACGTAGTTGGCCAACAGATACTTTAAAAGGTGTTCAACATCATTAATATTCAAGAAATATAAATTAAGGGGAGGGGTGAGGATGACTGGATAAAGAAGGTGAAGGAATTAGCTCTTTAGCATATATGCATACCCCATGAATATGGACAATATTGTGGTGAATGCCAAGAGAGGGGGAGGGAGGGTTGGGTGAGAGTTGGCAAAGGAGGGAAAACTGGGACACCTGCAATAATGTCAGTATTAAAATTTTTTAATAAAAAAATGACAATGACATATGGACTTGCACCTGCTATAACAGCTACTAACAAGGAGAGAATAAATAGAGTTTGTGAGGATGTGGAGAAAAGGGAACCCTTGTGTCTTGTTGATGTGAATATTAATTGGTACAGCCACTGTGGAAAACAGGTTATAGGTTCCTCAAAAATAAAAACAAATACAGCTACCATATGACCCAGCCATTTCACTTCTGGGTTTTTATTCCTCTCACAATCCAGGACTGCTGGCTCCTAACTGCCCTCCCTGCCAGCCTGGTTACCCCTACCTGCATCTGCCTGCTGGCCTGGTTACCCCCAATTGCCCCCCTCTGCCAGCCTGGTCACTCCTCACTGTCCCCCTCTACTGGTCTGGTTGTCCCTGTCCTCCCCACTCCTGACTGTTCTTCCCCCCCCCCCCTCCCCCACTGGCCTGGTTGCCCCACACAGCCTGCTGTTCAGTTATTGTGTCATCCCTCACTAACCCCCCTGCTGGCCAGGTTGTCCCATGCAGCCTGCTGTTCGGTCATTACTGTGAGGGTGTCCTGACCAATTTGCATATTACCCTTTTATTAGTATAGATTGAATGTTAACTGTAATTAGAAAATAAAAAGAATTGTAAAGAACTATAAAAATCTTGTAAGGCTAAAATAAAATAAAAAGTTGGTTCAAATGTCCCTAGGGATGGACAATAGATGTGCCATTGCCCAGATTCTAGCTTCAGGATTAAGGGTTTATTGTTCCAGGTGCAGGAAGGGCAGCCATTTGACAGCACTCAGTCTGCTTTGCAAAGACCCATCAGTTAAAGGAAGCTGCCTCACCCAGGTGACCCCACTCAGATCTCTTGCTGAGGGCAGCATAATGGGCCAAAGACATTTGCATTCACCACTGTATTTGTACTGTGGTTGCTCCTGAGCTGCACCCAGCCACTTAGTTAGAACAGCAGAATGCCAGTGCATGCCCATTGCCATGGTAACATGATGACACTGATGACCAGGATCAGTAACCCCTGCCAGAATGGTGACTCCTCTTCTTGGCATGAAGGAACTGAAGTGCCAGGAGGCATTAGAGCTGGAAATTCAATGGAACTTTTGCCATGTGTTTGGAAGTGCATCTTTTTAGGAGTCAAGATCTCTTGGCCTGCAGAGGACAGAGTTGTGGAGATCTGAAGCACAAACTCCCAAGTGACTCAATGAAAGTGTGAAAATATTCTATACATCAAGATACAGCACACTGATTGTCAATTATTTAGAATGTATACTGCATCCTGTGGACTCTGTAGTCAGAACTTCCTGTGCATTCAAAGGTCTGCACTAAATTTGGTCATTCTCTGTCCCTGTATGTTCCATTAAATTTTTTCTCTAACTCTATAATGTTCCACACTGTCTTTACACTATTCTTTATACTCTTTCCTCCCCTTTTCCACAATCATCATAGGTGGATTATATTTGTCACCTGCATTGAGTGGCCAGATTATTATGCGTTCAGAGAGCATAATAATCTGGCCACTCAGTATAAATATTAGAGGCCTGGTGCATGAATTCATGCATGGTTTGGGTCTAGCCAGCCTGGCCAGGGGGAGGGGACATGGGTGGTTAGCCAGCCTGCCAGTTGGTTGAACTCCTGGTTGAGGGGTCAATTTGCATGTTAGCCCTTTATTATATAGGATATACACTGAGTGGCCAGATTATTATGCATTTAGAGACCATAATAATCTGGTCACTCAGTGTGTATTTCCCCAATACTCATTCTTTAATCCTCTCCACCTATATTGTTTCTGCCTCTAGCCCTCTATTTAGAGGTAGTAAGTGGAGCCTTCATTAATACCAACAGAGGGACCCTGTCACCATCAAATGCAAAGAATATTTTTCAGCCCTCATTTGGTTGGTTCTTTGAACAGAACCAAACTATTTTACAACTCTGCTTTTAACATTTTTTTTTTAAAGGAAGTGATCCATGAGACATCCAAAGTTTCTTTAATGGTAGAACAGAAAGAAGAAAGAAGTTGGTTTCTAGCTTTGGTTCCTGAGCAATTAAACATTCCTTAGGGATAGCTTGTCACTTAAGTCAGACAAAAGAAATAATTGTTTCTCTTTGGAGGAAATAAATTCATCCCCCACCTCTGATGCTTGTACATGCACAAAAATCTGGTATCTTTGCTCCCCAGGGGATCTGAATTGTTTGGAGAGTAAAAGACAGTAGCACAACTGATTTAATGAGGAGCTCTGAGAATTCAACACTTGAGATATTGTAAACTTTAAACGTGTTCCTTTTGCCACTTTCCTTAATTCTCTGGTCCCAGCCAAATAAAAGCTCAAGTGGGCTTCCCAGGGACAGACCTTGGAGAACAGACAGCTGCAGAGATACCCTGCAGAGAAGGTCATCGCATTCCATCCAGTAAGGGTTGTTGGAGTGAAAGGGAAATGAGACAATGTGGGTACTGGCTTTACCTTTGGAACAATTAGACTGAGACAATCCTGTAGTATATGGTTTACAACAATGAAGACTCTGTACTTGAAGGTACTTCAGTTTCCCTTGAAACCTGTCTTTTCAAGCCTTTTTTTCTGTCCTCTCTTTTTGGAATCTAGAGGTCTCCATAAAAATATTTCTTTTCCATAGAATCTCCACTTTTTTCTACTCTTTTCCGTAATTGTAAGCTTCTTTTGAATTTTTTTGTTTTCAATCATTTATTCATTAACTACTCTCTGAATATCTACTCTGCATAAGGTATTGTCTATTTTGTTCCTAATATGATTGGGTTTCTTTATGGCATTTTCTAACCTTTCTGCAGCAGATCTGACTCACTGATATCACGTCCTATATTGATGTTATTGTTGTTTCAACTCAGTGTCCACAATAGTATCTACAAATAATATAATTATTTCTGATGTTCAGTACTCAGGAGAATTTTCTTTCCTCATCTTATTTGTCTCTTTAAATGTTCAGCAGAATATCAAGTGATTGAATATCAATGATTTGACTTCATTGGTCTCTTCATAAATTTAACTCAAATGTTTTAGTGAGTAATGGAGAATATTCTGTTGTCTGCAGTTTTAAAACAACAAGTCTTTATTGAGTTAAGAAATTGCCATTGGTTTCCTTATTTAGCAAGAGCTTGAAGATTTCTTTTTTGTGTGATATAGTTGACACTTTGGTCTCAAATTTTATTATATGCCTAACATGTGTATACGGTGAGCATCTACTATATGCCAAGCACCAGATAAAACCCTGGAATGCTGATAATGATGAGCAAAAACAATAAAATTTCTAACCCATAAATAATCATAAAATCACCAACATGAGAGGCACTTTAAAGAATAGTACTAGTTGCTCAAACTGTGGGCCTCACATACTCTGTCCATCCTGACCCCAATTATCTGTTCACTATCTCACTGGTCTCTCAAATCACTTCTGTTACCAAGCTTACCAAGACAAGTGCAACTGGTTTTTCTGCTCGCTTAGCCCCCAATGCTTGCCCTTTTAAAATTTCTCCTAATTTACAATTGGCCATCTTTTCTCTCACAACACAAGTATTTTTATTTCAGAGAAGCCTTTTCTTCTTTATTATTTTTAAAAATTTATTTGTCTTTACTGTTGAGGATATTGCAGATATCGCTCCTTGCCCTGCTCCACAGAGAAGCCTTTTCTAACAACCTCCCCAAATCAAATGGGTCATCAGTGATTTTTTTTCCTCTCATTAATCATTAGCATTCTCTAAACATTAATAATAGTGAAACTTTTTATCATTCAGAATGTAAACTTTTATTTACTTTCATTTTAAAATTAAATTTATTGAGACAACATTGATTAATAACATAAGATTTAGGTGTACAAATTTATATTATGTCACCTGTATATCTTATTCCATCACTATATATTTGATCCTTTTTATCCTCCCCCACCCACTTAACCCACTTATCCTCTGGTAACTACCATACTATTGTCTACTTCTAAGAGTTTGTTTTGTCTGTTTATTTGTTGATTTCTGTTTTCTATTTGACATACAAATGAAATGATATGGTTCTTGTCCTTTTCCTTTTAACTTATTTCACTTATTGTGATACTCTCTAGATCTATCCATGTTGTCACAAATGGCAGTATTTCATCTTTTTTTAAATTTAATTTTATATTTTATTGATTTTTTACAGAGAGGAAGGGAGAGAGATAGAGAGCTAGAAACGCTGATGAGAGAGAAACATCGACCAGCTGCCTCTTGCACAACCCCCACCGGATGCGCCTGCAATCAAGGTACATGCCCTTGACCGGAATCGAACCCAGGACCTTTCAGTCTGCAGGCCGACGCTCTACCACTGAGCCAAACCGGTTTCGGCAGTATTTCATCTTTTGAATGGCTGAGTAGTGCAATTTTTTTCTCTTTAGTGTGCATGTGCCACATCCTCTTTATCCAATCATCTGTTGAATAACACCTAGGTTGTTTCCAAGTCTTGGTTATTGTGAATAATGCTGCATTGAGCATAAAGTACATGCATGTATATTTACAAATAAGTGTTTTGTTTTTTTTTTAAATTAGATATACAGAAGAGGAATTTCTGGGTGATAAGGTAACAATTCTTCCCTTTTTTTTTTTTTTTTTTTTTTTTTTTTTAGAGAAACTTTATATTATTTTCCATAGAGGCTACATCAATTTTCATACCCTCAAAGGTTCCCTTTTCTCCTCTATATCCTCTTAAAAACGTACTTCTTACCTTACTGTTAATACCCATTCTCACATGTATGAGTTGGTATCTCATTGTAGTTTTGATTTGCATTTCCCTTATAACCAAAGAAGTTGGACATTTTTTTTTTTTATATGTCTGTTGATTATCTGTATGTCTTCTTGGGAAAGTGTTCTTGTCTGTTACCTACTTTTTAATAGAACTGTTCGTTTTCTTGAATTTGCATTGTATGAGTTCTTTATGTATATTGGATACTAGAGTCCCGGTGTACAACATTCATGCTCCGGGGGCCCTCTCGCAGTCCAGGACCCCTTGGAGAATGTCCGACTGCCTGCTTGGGGGTCCTTAGCGCTGCCCTCGAGGCAGGAGAGGCTCCCACCACAACCGCTGTGCTCGCCAGCCATGAGCCCAGCTTCTCGCTGTGACCATCCAAGGGCAGTGCCTACATTGAGCGTCTGCTCCCTGGTGGTCAGTGCACTTCATAGCCACAGATTGTTCTGTTCAGTCAATTTGCATATTGGCCTCATCAATGCATGAAATTGTGCAAGAGTAGGCCTTCCATCTCCCGGCTGCTGGCACCAGCTTCCCTCTGGCACCCTGGACCTGGGCTGCCTGCAGGCACCTTGGACCCAGGCTTCCCTCACAGCCCTGGCTTCGTCCAGAAGGATGTCTAGTTTTATTAGCATATTATGCTTTTATTATTATAGATTAGAACATTATTTGAAGGATTATTTGCAAATATCTTCTATTTGGCTTGATGCTTTTTTTTTTTAAATTAAAAAAATATTTTATTGATTCTTCACAGAGAAGAAGGTAGAGGGATGGAGAGCTAGAAACATCAATGAGAGAGAAACATTGAACAGCTGCCTCCTGCACACACCCCACTAGGTATGTGCCCACAACCAAGGTACATGCCCTTGACTGGAATTGAACCTGGGATCCTTGAGTCCACAGGCCGACGCTCTATCCACTGAACCAAATCAGTTAGGGCTGGCTTGATGCTTTTTTATTTTCAAATCTTAAAGTTGCCTTGCAATTTTTAGGATGATTTCATGTATAAACACTTTGAATATTTCTTAATAAAATATGTAAGTTTTTTTCAATTCATGATACTGATTTGAATACAACACATCTCCACTTGAGAGCATGTTCAAATGAGCTCATGCACGCACACATGCTTTTTGTTTTATTATGATGGTATTGCACTTCTGTTTCCCACTATTATCTATATAGTCAATGTGCATCTTCCTCTTCTTGGAAGAATCCACTTGGCAGGCAGTCTCTGAAATGGGAAACCATAAGGATCTTCATTAATTAGAAATCCTGTGTGGTGATAAAAAAAATAAAGACCTGTTGTGTTTATAATGATGACTGCCCAAGTTTAAGAGAAATACTAAAAATGACCATCATGCAAAACAGCTGTTCTATGATGTTAAGAACAGAAATTCATATTCATCACATGTCTAGTGTATATCACAGGAAACTACACTAAAAAAATTATATGCATCATGCCATTTAATCACACACCTATCCTACAATGTAAGGAAGATTTAGTACTCTCATTGTGCATGTGAAGCAACTGCAGCTGAGGGAGATTAAATAACTTTGTCAAGGTCACAGAGATATAACATGGTAGACCAAATTCTGTTCCAGGAAGTCTGACTCACATCCTATTTCTAAATTATAGGTCTACACTGTACTTTGGAATAGTTATATATAAAAAATAATTGTGATGAAAGAATAGATTAATAATGATAATAATAGCTATAACATAGAAAGATCTTACTGTGATTAAAGGCATTTTATTACCTTGTAAAAATTGTAACAGCAGAAACCACACTTTAGAAACACAATAAGGCACATGAGAGAGTTAACTGTGACATAAAGATAAAGCATCAGGTCACAGAATTAATGTTGTTTGAGCTGAAAACACATGTTTTAATCATTATTATGAAATGCAAGTAGTATGGAGATTGTTAAAGTAAGCACCTTAAACATCTTTAGTTAATTTGGAAGGCTAGTATGAAAGAAAAAATTGGTTTATGTCCATAGATTTCAATAAGTGATTTAGAACCAGTGAGTTGAAGATAAAAAGAGAAAGACTTCAGCTAAATTAAAGTAAGTCTGCATGTTTACATCATTTAAAATAAAATTGGGTAACCATTTAAACGACTGAATGACTGGCATTGGGATGACTACTAGATCATGAATGATGCCCACACCAAGGGGGTACTCAGAAGGTGATGACCAGCTGAGATGCCGTTTGGCTGTTTACTGGAGGTTGCTTTTTCCTCCTTTAGAACTCACACCAGCTGCATGGAAGCTGAAAACCACACAGAAGCATCTCAATTCCTCCTCCTGAGTCTCTCATATGATCCTGAACTGCAGCCCATCCTCTGTGGAGGGTTCCTGTCCATGTATATGTTTACTGTACTTGGAAACCTGCTCATCATTGTGGCCATCATCTCTGACTCCCACCTCCACACCCCAATGTATTTCTTTCTTGCCAACCTGTCCTTTGTTGACATCTGTTTCACCTCCACCACCGTCTCAAAGATGCTGGTGAATATCCAGGCACAAAGGAAAACCATCTCCTACATTGGGTGCCTCATTCAGGTGTATTTTACTATGATATTTTCTGGAATGGACCAGTGCATCCTGACTGTGATGGTCTATGGTAGATATGTGGCCATCTGCCACCCCCTGTACTACACGGTCATCATGAACCCACGTTTCTGTGGCACTCTGGTTCTGATGTCTTGGTTCATCACTGTCTCAGTCTCCCTGCTTCATATTCTACTTATGAGGCAGCTGACCTTCTGTATCGGCACTGAAATTCCACATTTCTTCTGTGAACTGACTCAGACACTCAAGGTGGCCTGCTCTGACAACTTCGTAAATACCATCGTCTTGAATGTGGCTACTGCCATTATGGGTGTGTTTCCTTTTATGGGGATTCTATTTTCTTACTCTAGGATTGTCGCCTCTTTAATGAGAATATCCTCTGCAGGAGGGAAATATAAAGCATTTTCCACCTGTGGTTCTCACCTCTCCGTGGTCTCCTTGTTCTATTGTACAGGCCTAGGGGTCCATATCAGTTCTGCTCTGACCCATTCTTCCCTACAAAACTCAATTGCCTCAGTAATGTATGCTGTGGTCACCCCCATGCTGAACCCCTTCATCTACAGCCTGAGGAACAAGGATGTGAAGGGGGCCCTGAGAAGGCTCCTCAACCTAGCAGCACCTTGTCTGTGATGGATCTCTGGCCTCAGAACTAACATTGTGTGCCCAAAAGTAAATGTCAAATTTAAATATCTGGTTCTTTTTCATTCCTCCAAGACAAGCTTGATTCCTTCTATTTCCAAACATGTATGATTTTGCTTTTGTTTGTTTTTATATTAGTTTTCCTCAGAAATTCCACCTTTACTTTTCTTCTTTATATGCAGTCTACAGGGTTCCATGTTCAAGTCAGCATTCCTGGAGTTATCACTTTTAATTTAAAGCACTTATCATATCAAGTGCTGACTTAGTTTCTCCAAAAGTTGTCCTTATATGTAACTGATCTTCACCTTATTTGGGTTTTATATATATATATATTTTGTCCAGATAAAATTATATGAAAATCCTACAGTAATCAGAACAGCATGATAATGCTCTCAGGACTCCTCTTGTTTCTTCACATGAATGATTTAATTTTATCTGAAGTACATTTTTTGAGATATTTTTTCTCATTCACTTTACTTTTCAAAAGAGACAGAATTGAAGTTGGACTACAACCTGGAAAGCTTACTTTACTATCCTACCTTCACAGGAACTGTAAAGTGATTTTCAAGTTGAGTATGAATCTAGATTTGAAGGATGGTTTCTTCAGATATCATAAAGGAATTTACTGTCTCAAAAGCTGAGAAGTGTCATTTTTTTGTGTGATCCTTTCTTCCTTTCCTTTTTTATTTTACTTATATTTCCCATTATCGCAATCTTGATATACACCTTCTAAGATCCAAAGCCATGTAATAATGAGTGCAATATAATAAGAGTTGTTTTCTCAAGTGATTTAGTTATTTTCTGGAACTCTGTGGGGGTGCCTCAGGAAGAATAGGTACACAATTGTGGAACATGCTTAGAACTTAATTGGGGGGAAAATTGATTCTGCAAGGAAGCATGGAGGAGTACTTGCTGTCAACTTTCCTCCCATGTTATCTGACATCCTCTCACCATTTCCATTGCATGAATGGCAACATCCAGTACTAGCTGGACCCTACTTTGCCCAATATGTGGTAGCAGAAGTGACAGGAAATTATGTCCCATCAAAGACAGCTCTTTTTTTTTTTTTTTTTTAAATATATTTTATTGATTTTTTACAGAGAGGAAGAGAGAGAAATAGAGAGCCAGAAACATCAATGAGAGAGAATCATTGATCAGCTGCCTCTTGCACACCCCCTACTGGGGATGTGCCTGCAATCAAGATACATGCCCTTGACGGGAATCAAACCCGGGACTTTTCAGTCCGCAGGTGGATGCTCTATCCACTGAGCCAAACCGGTTTCGGCCAAAGACAGCTCTTGATGGAGAGGTATAGAGTACAGCATGTCTTTCATCCTTTATCTGGAATAATGCTGAGGTTTTACCATTTACCAGAATTTCCCCCGGAGATGAAATCTCTGTTTATTCACAGTGGTAGGTGCCATAATGCAAGCTTCATTCGATATATTTTCTTTTGTGTATCAGTTCCCCTCTCTCCCATCCATGTCCCTGGCTCCTTCCAATAAAGTGTTTGAACATAAATCCTTGTCTCAGCATCTGCTTTTGCATGAACAAAAGTCAACACAGGGGCTAATAATGTGATGTATTAAGATAATATCATGAAATTAATTAGGGACTTTGGAGAAAAAATAGAAACTAATTATTTGGGACATAGTAAGGATTGTACAATTATTCAAAGACATTTTTTTTTTTAAATGGAGAAAAGACTTCTTTGAGGTGACTTCAATTAATCTTGTTTTCATTAAGTTTAATCCAATGTGTGTTTATTGTCTACTCGGCATACTGAGGAAGAAACCAGAGAGATACAAATGATTGCACTATGTAGTGTTGAGCATAAGAATATTGGTGTATAGCAGATCCTGTTCAAACACAAGTTTTGAACTCACATTGAGTAATTTAAGGAAAAACTCTCTAAAATTTATGTTGTAATATTTTTATTGAGATACTAGAGGTCCAGTGCATGAAATTTGTGCATAAGTAGGATCCTTAGGCCTGGTCAGCAATCAGGGCCAATTAGGGCCTTCTAGCTGCCAGTCTGGGCCTTCCTTCCAAATGCTAGCCAGCACCTTCCTTCTCCAGCTGCTGGCTACCAGCTGCCCCCTGGGGCATTCCTTCATTCTGTACCAACCCTGGTGGTCAGCATACATCATAGTGAGTGCTCGAACTCCCAGTTTCCTGGTTGAACTCCCAAGGGTACACTTTGCATATTTACTATATATATGTGTGTGTGTGTGTGTGTGTGTGTGTATATATATATATATATATATATATATATATATATATATATATCTCCTAGTGGCCCTGTGCATTAAATTCATGCACATAAAAAGAGAATTAATTAGAGGAACTATTTTAATATTCCTATTTGCCCTTTGTCTATAATCGAAGTATCAGAGATGAAAGAAAATTATTAAAATGTATATAAAAATCTTCCTCCTGTCAGAGTCTGGGGCACACCACAGGACCCAGAGTCAAGTCCCCACCCACCTGCTTATGCCTCGAAATTGGGCAAGACCCAGACCCAGCCATGGGTGATATCCAGACCTGGCAAGATCCAGACCTGGCCAGCCTCACACCCATGAAGCCCCACCGGGCAGTTGGCACAGCCTCAGATCCCCTGTCCTGGCACCAGGCGGGGGACACAGATTCAGGTCGCCCAGCTGCTGTGGGGGTAGGTGCAACCTCATGTCCCCATCAAGTCCTGCTATGCAGGGAGTTCAGCCTCAGGTTTCCCTGCACACCTTCAGGTCCTCCAGCCTGGGCAAAGGGCATGGCCTGAGGACCCCATCAAGCCCCCTTGGTGGGGTGCATGGCCTGAGGTCTCCTGGCCTGGTGCCAGTGCAGGGGGTGTGACCTGAGGTACCCCAGCCCGAGACTGGGGTGGGGAGCACAGCCTGAGGTCCCAATCAAGCTCTGCTGGGCTGGGGATGCAGCCTCAGGTTCCCTGTCCTGGCCCAGTACCACGCAGCCTAGGTCCCTGCTGATTGATCATTACAGGAACCCTGCCTCTGCTGTAAGTGCAGTCAACTTATATTAAGGAAACTCTGCTTCCGCTATGGGTGCAGCCATTTTGTGTTACAGGAGCCCTGCCTCTGCAGTGGTCATAGGCATCTTGTGATGATGTGATGGTGTGATGGTTAATTTGCATATTACCTCTTTATTACATAGGATAGTTTATACACATAAAATTCACCCTTTGTGAATGTACTAAGTTTGATTATCTTGGTAAACTTCTAGTTTTATGTATTTGTTAACAAAATCCAGTTTTACAAAATTTTTATCACCTCAAAAATATCTTTTTGCCCACTTACAGTTAATTACCACTTCCACTTTAGCATAGAAACCCCCTGATCACTTTCTGTCCTTATACATTGTTTTTTTCTACATATTTCATATAAATTGAATCATAAAATAGGTGGCCTTTGTATCTTCCTTCTTCTATTTGGTGTATGTTTTACAGGGTTATTCATGTAGAAGTATATGAATCAATATTTTATTCCTTTTAATTGCAGAATAGGCTTCTATTGAATGTTTATACCACAATTTGCTTATCCATTTACAGCTTATGAACATTTAGATATTTTCATTTTGGAGATGTTAATAATGCTGCTGTGAACATTTGTGCACATTTCATTGTCCTGATACACATTTTTATTTGTTTTGGGTAGATAACCTTGGACTGCAAATACTAGGTCATAGGGAAATTTATGTCTAATTTTTAAAGAAATTGCCAAGGTTCTTTTTAAAGTAGTTACACCAGTTTTACATTCCCACAATAAATTCATGAAGGTTTCATATTTTCCACATCTTCACCAGTATTTAGTATTCATGAAAAATTGCTAATAGGAGAATATGCTTGAATATTAAATTTAAAAAATGAGAAGAAATTTAACTGGGAAATATGTATTCAAGAGTATGACAATAAGTAAGCTATATGGAATTATGGCTGAGTTACTAGAAATTGGTTAGATACATAGATGGACATCATATCATTGTGGTCATTGTAACTTTTTCATTTGTTTATACAGCAAAGGACATTATTGCTTCTATTCCAGCACTAAGGCCTTCTTCTCCATGCACAGACTCTCTTGACTAGAGTTTGCTATTTTAGGTTCATTCTATCTGAATCTGAGGAAATCCACGGAGTTCCCCTCACTCCATTTTTATCTGCATTTTCTATTTCTTGAATCTTCTGAGTCATGGTAGATCAATAGTTTTCATCCAGGAGTGGTTTTTCTTTTCAAAACAATTCTTCAAAGACAGACTTGATTTCTTCTATTTCCAAACATGTGTGATTTTGCATTATGGTAGTTGCCATAATGCAAGCTTCATTCAATATATTTTCTTTTGTGTATCAGACACCCATTTGCGTATCAGTTATGACCACCTACATAGCAGATGTTATGGATTGTCCCACTGACCCTCTTCTTATTAGTGTACCTCATTCATTGTTTTCCATCACAAAAGACCAATAGAAATCATAGAAGAGGTCCCCCTTACTCCCCAATAAGTTGACCAAAATAAAAGCAAAATAATCAAAAATAAATAAATTGGAGCACATCCAACTAAAAAGCTCCTGCACAGCAGTGGAAAGCCATCAACTAACTAAATGAACAGGCAAACTAACAGAACAGGAGAAAATATTTGCAAATCATATATCTTCTAAGTGGTTATTATCCAAAATGTATTAAAATCTCACACAACTCAATAGCACAATCCAAGCAATCTAATTTAAAAATGGGCAAAGGATATGAATAGACATTTTTTCTGACATATAAATGGATAAGAGGTACATGAAATGACATACAGATGGACAAGAGGTACATGAAAATGTGGTCAGTTCAAGATGGCAGCAGAATAGGTGCAAGATACACTCAGACTTTCCAGGACCAAACTGGAATTACAACTAAAATATAAAACAATCAACCTGAAAAACCAATTGAAGACTAGTTGCACAGAAGTCTTATAACCAAGAATTTATAGAACAAGCTATATCTAGACTGATAAAAAAAAAAGTTGTGGAGACATGAAAATGGCTGTCCTCACACTCCTGGACAGAGCCTGAGGTTCTGGAGGGATATCTCAACTGCAAAGGTTCCTGCTGAGGGTCATGGGGATCTCAATCCCATGCCAGGTTGTGCAGCCCAGAGAACCAGAACTGGGTAGAGGTGCACACATAACAAGGGGCTGTGAAAATCAGTAGGGATTCTGTATGCAAGGGAGAGATGAGAGTTTCACAGATGCCCTCTTAAAGGGCCAATTCACAAAATCCCGAACATAGACATTCACCCTGGTCTATGAAGATTGGAGTAGAGACATATGAGGAGAGACTGGGGTTTGTGGCTTTGGAAGAGAATTAATGGGATAGCAGCTGGGAACCCTATACTGAGTCACTGTCCTATACTGTAGACAGCATCTGTCTAGGGTGGAACATGCCCATCCATGTGGCATTAGTATGGGGAAAAGCAATAGCCTGCATCCTCTGGAATCATTCTTACCCCACCCTGTGGAGGTCAGACCCTGCTGAGGTGTCATCTGCTGGGCTGGAGTAATAGGTCTGGGCAGAAACCCAAGGTGTCAGTGATTGAGTTGTGTGGCCTTGGGGTGTGATCATACCCCACACTTTCCTGTGAACCTGACTGGCACCTTCACTGCATAGGACATTCACTAGTCCCACCCTACTATTACTCAGTGGCCCCAACCTTCTGAGCTTGATCTTCTGACAAATTCTGGCATAGATTGAGTTGTGTGGCTCTAGGATGGGGGCTATTTTTTTCCTTGCCAGGCAAACCAGTGCAGAACTTTCCATTTTCACTGCAACATTTTGGTCTATGTGAGCCTGATTAACTTTGCAGGTTTTACCCTGATGACTCCATGATACTCTATCCCTCTACCAAGGTCTGTGGGCATATGTCAAAAGACAGCTAGTCCTGGTATACTCTAGGACTTTTGTTGAATGGCCTCAGTCTGAGCACTAGCACTGAGTTTTACCTGTGTCAATCTGATGCACACCAATTGTTCCTACCTGGTGACTAACTGAGTACCTACTTTTTGCCACTCAAGTATTGCCAAAGGCTCTTTCAGTGAATGAGCATAATAGGGAGCTGGACATGTGCCTGCCGGGGTTGTTCTCAGAATCTAGAAAGGTTCAGGAATCTGAAGAATGCAATGAGTAAATTAATAAAGAGACTAGACATGAAATATAAATATGGAAGACATAGGGGAGCCAGGGAAGGAGAGGCTCCTGCCACCACTGCTGTACTCACCAGCCATGAGCCCAGCTTCTGGCTGAGCAGTGCTTCCTCTGTGGGAGCACACTGAATATCAGGGATCAGCTCTTGCATTGACCGTTTGCCCCCTGGTGATCAATGCATGTCATAGCAACTGGTCCTTCCACTATTGGGCCGAAACCAGTTCTTTTACATCCCATGAGGGTTCCCAGATTTTGAAAGGGCACTGACCAGGCCAAGGGACCCCAGTGGTGCACAGTTGGGGTCAGAAAGGGAAACAGAAGGTTGGCCAGCTGGGGAGCGACTGCGGAAGTGCTCCAGGGCATGCCTGGCCTATCTTGCCCAATCCTGATCAGCCATACCACAGCAGCAAGCTAACCTACTGGTTGGAGTATCTGCCCCGTGATGGTTAGTGCATGTCTGTTAGTGATGCTTAGTGCACGTCTGCCCCTTCATGGTTAGTGACTGGTTGGCCAGTTTACTGTCAGCCCCCTGGTGGCCAGTGCACATCATAGCAAGCAGTTAAGTAGCCTTAGCATATCATTATTATATTACACTTTCATTGGTTGAATGGCTGACCAGATGGCAGTACAATTAGCATATTAGGCTTTTATTATATAGGATTTTTACCCTAAAGCAAAGAAAACACACATATCAAAGGTAAAGTTTGGTAAACAGTAAATCATCAGGTTGGGGGAACTGCCCTCAGCTGTTCCGCTGTTAGGCCAGCAGCAGGTAATAAGCAGACTTTCAGGTTTGTGGAAATTTGAAAGAACCTTATGATCTTTGCAACATTTTTTACAATAGCCAAGACTTGGTAGCAGCCCAATTGCCCATTGATATATGAGTGGATAAAAAGCTGTGGTACTCTTATACAGTGGAATATTAGTTATATTAAAAAAGAAAAGGAAATTTTACCTCTTGGCTATTTTTTCTTTCTTTTTTTAAAATATTTTTTTATTGTTGCTAGAGGGTATTATGCTAAGTGAAAAACAAGTACCATATAAGTCAGAGAAAGACAAGTAATCATATAATTTCACTTTTAAGTGGAATCTAATGGACAAAATAAACTAACAAACAAATTAAGAACATACTCTTAGATATAGAGAACAGACTGATAGTTGTTAAAGGAGAAGGGGGTCAGAGGTGTGTGAGAAAAAGGTGAAGGGATTAAGAAAACAACAACAACACACAACCTCATAGACACAGACAACAGCAGAGTGATTACCAGAGGGAAAGGGTTGTGGGGGAGGTAGAAGAGGGTGAAGGGTTCCAGTATAAGTGGTGATGGAAGGAGACTTGACTTGGAGTGGTGAACACACAATTCAATAAACAGATGATGCCTTACAGAATTGCACACCTGAAACCTATGCCATGTTAGTAAGAAATGTCACCCCAACAAACTCAATTTCTAAAAAAGGAAAAAAAGACACAATGACTTGCAGCCCTACATTTAGAACACAGGCATGTGTGAAATTCCCTGCAGGATTTAAGAAAATTGTCAATTGCATATATCAAAATAGGTGGTTGTCTTATGTAACGACATACATAATTTCTACTGAAAAAGTAGAACTTTGGCTGTCTTTCAAAATAAGAAAAGAGAAAACACATCTCAACATGTGAGATCCCAAAGTTCTTATAGAAAAAAAATGGGGAGTTCTTATTTAGAAACATAAATCTTAAATGACAAACTAGAAATCAAATATTTTCCTTGGTATAGAAAACATAGTTATCCCTATATAGAATAATCAAATCAACAAATGTGAACACATACAAATACACGTTGTTAACTGAAAAAAATTATTTGGGTTGATAAAATCTCTTCAATTTGGAAGCTGGACGTTAGATGCACAGGGAAGCTTTCTTTTGAGAAGAGGAAGGGCCCAAACCCTTAACATGTACATTCCTTTTTCCTCTATGATTAACAACATCAAGTCCTCAGAGGTTGGGATAATGTCGAACCATTATACTAATTATGAGCTCTGTGCATTGAGCTCCCAGGGCCATGCAGCAATAGATAATCTGCTGTGTCTACAGCCCTTCAGTTTCCTGTCTCAGTCCAGGGGGCTTCACATCTGAGTCTTCTCCTCTCGCATCCACTGCATCAAGACTAACTTTGACATCCTGCCAGTCTTGATGGAACCTGAACCTTCATTGCTTGCCAGGCAGGACAGGGCCAGTGGATTCCCACTCCTTGGTCAGACTTCAGCAGAGACAGACCTGCCCAGTGAGTACTGTGGAGGTGAGAGATTTGAGAAGGGACTTGGGAAACTTATTTTTTTCATCATTAGGACAAACAGGAGAGTTGGGACAAACAGCTGGGAGGGCACCCATATAGAAAGGTTCAGGTATTTTTGACCTTAGAGGTAGAACATGAATACCTGGAGGGAAACAACTGAGTCTCATTCATTTTTGACCCCCCAGTGCCTAGCAGAGAACAATGATCTCTGCTAAATATTGAATAGACTCTTCCTTGGATCTAGAATTAGGCGAGTGATAAGGCTTCCACAGGCCCAGTGCTTTCTTTTCAGTAATTTCCCCCCTTGGAGCAATGCCTCTGGGGGCCTAGCAGAAGATAAAAGTGTTTATATGCATCTCTGTCAGGGATTGTCTAAGAAAGCTCTCATTTTCCATTTAATAGAATCAACAGCATTTAAATACAAAGAAAAATGGTGGAGATTTACATAAAAATGAAAAAAGACAGGAAAAGTGAAGTAAATCCTGTTGTGTGGACAGAGACACATTTCAGGATTTCCACTTTTTCCATGAGTGAATTAGCTGGGAGGTGATAGGCTTCTATCTTTCTCTGCTGAATCATAGAATAAAATGTCTTTCAGTCTTTCCTGGGATTGATTTTCATCAACAAACCCACTATTTCAATGTGATTTAAAACATAAATGAACATTTATTTAAAGGCAAACCTCTGTTTGATGCCACACATTTGCCAGAAATGGGTGTTAATCTCCCATTTCTGCGTAACAGCTATCAGCACAGACAGGTGTAAGGAATTACCCGCACTTCCCACTTAGTGGGACTCAGACACAGGCCTTCTGATTCCCAGACCAGGCTCTGCCCCCTCCACTGAGGCACAATGATTGTTTCTTTCCAAACAAGGGCACCAAACACCAATTCCTTCTCTTGGGATTTGGTGAATTCATCTGTGGCTTGCAAGGACCTTTATGGATGTAGAATTGTAGGGCTTTCTGTAGATAGTAATGCACTTTTTTTTTTTAAAGCACATTTTATAAACATGAGCTATCAAATCATCATTCCCTATATAAGTTGGGTATTTTCATGGGTCTATCCTGAAAAGAGTATGGCTAGTAAGACTTCAGGGAACTTTCTAATTTTATACCTTGGCAATCAGAGCATGTAATTAATTTTGCCTAATTATTCTATTGGGAAAACTAGTATAGGTAATCAATAGTAAAATTGCCTATATATCAAAAATTTCAATTGAAACAATTATCTTTTATGCATATGTCTTTAGAACATTTTCACATGTGTGATGTGGAGAAGAGGCTTAAGGATTTTCTTAGAACTGTCATAATAAAAATTGAAAAATAAAATGTAGTTTATTTGTCAGGTAACACTAAGCATCACTTAAAGTGCTGAAAAAAATGTATGTATTTCACAGAGAGACTTGAAATGCAATGCTGTGGTAAATGAGAACTTAGGGAATAGTAAGCGTAGTATAAGAGTATTTAGGTAAGTTTTCAAGAAAACTGCTTATGAATACATAACTCAATATTAATGTTATGAAAATATTGAAAGGAAAATGCATCTACCAAATTTATGATGGTATTTGTCTTTGAAGTGCAGGGGAAAATCATGCAGGGACAGCAAAATAACTTCAGATTTTACCAATGATAAACATGAGTTCTGCCTGGCCAGTGTGGTACAGTGGATTGAGTGTTGTCCTGTGCACCAGGAGATCACAATTGATTCCCAGTCAGGCCACATGCCAGGGTTTCAGTCTCTATCCCCAGTAGGGGGAGTGCAAGATCTGTATCTCTTATTGATGTTTCCATCTCTCTCCTCCATTCCTCTCTCTAAAAAAAACCAATAAAAACATATTTTAAAAAATATGAGTTCTATAGCATATTATTAATATTTACATTTTAATATGGGAACTGGCTAAAATAATAGTAGGTAATATTAATACAACATTTATTAATAGCCTGGCAATGATTCCCTACACTGGCTATATGTTAATATGCCTGAAGGACTTACATGTAGAAATTCTGGTTTAATTGGTTCTAGGTTACAGCTAGCCTATCATTAACTTTTAAAAGATCGATAGATAATTATGATGATCAAATACAATTGATAACCAATAATTATTTTATAGTTATAATTTTATTTTATTTTTTACAACAACCCTATAAGGTCAGTTCAATTAATATACCTATTTTACAGATGAACAAACAACCCAAGTGTTTGTAATAGTAGTCTTTGTTCTTTTATCCCTTTTAATTTTTCCCAAATTACATCATTTTAAAATTGCAAAAATAGGAAGTGCCCGGCTAGCTCAGTCGGTAGAGCATGAGACTCTTAAAATTGCAAAAATAGTTTATTAAAATATTGTTTACTTAAGTAAAGTTAGGGAGTATTTACAAAATAGAAATGCTCAGATATAGCCATAGGAATCTAGCATGTCACAAAAAGGAATATTTTAAATATTTTTTAAATTTCTTTATTGATTAAGGTGTTACATATGTGTCCTTATTTCCCCATTATTCCCCCTCCCCATTACTCCCACTCATGAGTTGTCTGTGTCCATTGGTTAGGCTTATATACAAGCATACACATCCTTTGATTGATCTCTCCCTCTTACACCCACCCTCCCCTACCTTCCCTCTGAGGCTTGACTGTCTGATCAATGTTTCTCTGGCCTCTGGATCTATTTTTGTTCATCAGTTTATGTTGTTCATTATATTCTATAAATGAGTCAGATCATATGATATTTATCTTTCTCTGACTGGCTTATTTCACTTAGTATAATGCTCTGCAGTTCCATCCATGCTGTTGCAAATGTAATAACTCATTTTTTACTGCAGCGTAGTATTCCATTGTGTAGATGTACCACAGTTTTCTTAATCCACTCATCTGCTGATGGGCACCTAGGCTGTTTCCAAATCTTAGCTATTGTGAATTGTGCTGCTATGAACATAGGGGTGCATATATCCTTTCTGATTCATGTTTCTAGTTTCTTTGGATATAGTCCTAGAAGCGGGATCACTGGGTCAAATGGGAGTTCCATTTTTAGTTTTTTGAGGAAACTCCATACTGTTCTCCACAATGGCTACACCAGTCTACAATTCCCACCAACAGTGCATGAGAGAGGAATAAATATTTTGACAAAGCAATACTTAAGTAATTATATCATATTTTGACCTGACAAAAGAAATTACCCAAGTTGCCTTCAGGGGGATGAATTTAGGAGAAATGCAATCCCTCTGTAAGAAGGAATTTACTTGGAAAGCTCTTGAACTGGCATCAAAATGCGAACGTAAAATTTGAGGCCTGGCTTTGGTCCTAAATTTTCTCAACTATTCATTGGAGAATTGGTTTTGATGAGAAATCAAACCTTCACAAATGTTTGTGATTAGAGACAAATGTAAGAAGTTTTACCAACCCACTCTGAACCAAAACAAAAAAGTGCAAACTCAACCTCAGATGTTTCTCTGAGATTCTGTATCACTTATGGAAAATAACCTTTAAAAAAAAAAGTGAATATAGAGTAGTCGTGAAAATTATTTAACTAGAGGCCCAATACACAAAATCTGTGTACTCAGGTGGTGATGGGGAGTCCCTTAGCCCAGACTGCAACCTCCCAGATGCGGGAGGTTGGCCAGCCGGAGAGGGATTGTGGGAGGGCTCCAGGGCTTCTTTGGCCCATTGCACTTAGTCCGGATCGGCCAGATCCCAGCAGCAAGCTAACCTACCAGTCAGAGTATCTGCTCCCTGGTAGTCAGGGCACATCATAGCGAGCAACTGAGTGGGCTAAGCATGCCATTAGCATATTATGCTTTGATTGAATGGATGTTCAGACGACTGGACACTTAGCATATTAAACTTTTATTATAGAGGACTAGAGGACATTAATATTCCTGCAATAGGGCTTCCTGTTGTGGTCTCCGCTGCCCCGCCTGCTTCCCTTCCTTCTCTGCTGTCCCACTTGCTTGCTTCTTCACAGCTCCACTCCCTTCTGCAGCTCTTGGCTTTTTTCTACACTATCGTCAGACTTTGCTGTGGCCTGGATATGCAAATTAATTTGCCATCTTGGTTGGGTTAATTTGCATACTTGCCGAATTGGCTGGTGGGTGTGGCTTGTGGGTGTAGTAAAGGAATGGTAAATTTGCATGTTTCTCTTTTATTAGAGAGAATAATTGATGCATTCTAAATTTATACGATCTTTAAGATCAGTGGTACTGTATGATTTTGTGCATTTAACACAAACATGTTTTTCAAAATGCAAAGTCCACTAAGAACAAATAATTATATGTGAATTATATTTGAGGGGAATTTGACCAGACAATCCACACATTTAAATAAGCACTTATCTCTGTGGAAGATGGATGCCATAAAACCAAATAAAGATGAAAACCTAAATGATAACTGCCATATAAAAATGCTATGTGATTATAAATATTTTATTTTAAGTTAGAATACAGTTAATGTGGTTTTAGCTCCTCTATACTACATTCCAAGTTAAAAGCATTTCTTATACTGCATTTGGGTGAGAAAAAGTACATCTAACTCTTAATGTCTTTTAATGATAATGATTTTTGTCTTAGAAAAGAATATTTTTCCTTCAAAAGTGAAAGAATGATATTTTACTCTGTTCATGGACTTGTAGTCTCAAAATGTTCTTTTACCTCTAATATTTATTGACCCAGTGTCTCTTAAGTGAGTGTATATGGAAACAGGTGAATAGCCCAGACATTAATATGGAGTTATAAAAAAGCTAACTGAGAAATGCCGCTGAAGGTAATAAAAAGAGAGGGTATATGGTCCTCAACTGTAAATACTTTATTTATGTATCGTTTGAATCCAAAGTATGGACACCTGTACACTTGTTCCATTTATTTAATACCCTCTTATTTTTCAAAATGTGTCTTATCTGCATAGAAACACAGAATCTAACAGGTGATTCAGAATTCTTCCTCCTGGGACTCTCAGATGATCCAGAACTGCAGCCTCTTCTGTTTGGGCTGTTCCTGTCCATGTACCTGGTGACCATGCTCGGGAACCTACTTATTATCCTGGCTGTCATCTCTGACTCTCACCTCCACACACCTATGTACTTCTTCCTTTCCAACTTGTCCTTGGCTGACATCAGTTTCAGTACCACTTCAGTTCCTAAGATGCTGCGGAACCTCCAGACTCACAACAAGTCCATCACCTATGCAGGCTGCCTAACTCAGGCTACCTGTTATTCTCTTTTTGGATGTTTAGACAGTCTACTCCTGGCTGTGATGGCCTATGACCGTTTGGTGGCCATTTGTCAGCCCCTACACTACCTGGTCATCATGAGCCCTCGCCTCTGTGGCTTGTTGGTCCTGCTGTCATTTTTCATCAGCCTTTTGGACTCCCAGCTGCACTACTTGATGGTGTCACAACTTAGCTTCTGTGCAGATGTGGAAATCCCTCATTTTTTTTGTGAGCCTTCTCAACTCTTCAACCTTGCCTGTTCTGACACCTCTACCAATGACATATTGATCTACTTTATTGGCGCCATCTTTGGTGGTGTCCCACTCTCATGGATTCTTTTCTCTTACTATAGAATTGTGTCCTCCATTCTGAGAATGCCATCATCAGGTTCAAAATATAAAGCCTTCTCCACCTGTGGCTCTCACTTGTCAGTTGTTTGCTTATTTTATGGGACAGGCCTTGGTGTGTACCTCAGTTCAGCTGTCTCATCTTCCCTGAAGAAAGATGCAGTGGCCTCAGTGATATACACTGTGGTCAACCCCATGCTGAACCCCTTCATTTACAGCCTAAGGAACAGGGACATCAAGAATGCCCTATGGAGGATGGTCAGAAGAATAGTCTGATCTCTATACCTGTGCTATCATTTTTGTTCTTAGACTGGAAAAAGCAGAAAATCAAACAATAGGAAATTCTGAAGATTGCCTTGCCAGTGTTGCTCAGTGGTTGAGTGTTGACCTTTGAATCAGAAGGTCACAGTTCGATTCCCAGTTGAAGCATGTGTCTGGGTTACTGGATCAATCCCCAGTGTGGAGCATGCAGGAGGTAGCTGATGGATGATTCTCTCTTATCTTTGATGTTTCTCTCTCTCACTTCCTCTCTGAATCAGTAAAAATATATTTAAAAAAGAAATTCTGAATATGTAGTCACATAGTGTATACTGTGTTCCTATATGGCTCTTTGCTTTCTGTTTACATAATTTTTCCTTTTAGCACAGCTGTAATGAAATTGGGAGATTAATTTTAACTCTTTACTTAAGTCATAGCTCCTTCAGGATTATGCATAGGACATCAGTTTACCCTTCTCACTTTCCTTATGTACTACCCAAGACTGTTGGTTACGGGCAGTCTTGTTTCAATCATTGTAAATAGATACAGATATACAGCTTTGTGGGAGGGTGTTGGGGTGGTAGTGGGTGGAGGGATTGAAGAGAAAAGAAAAACAAAAGAGAGAGAACTCATGGACATAGACAACAATGTGGTGATTGGGGTGGCGGTGGAGGTGGAAGACTGCATAGAGGGGATACATGTGATGGAAAAAAGGAAAGAAAAACCATAGCTCTCTCTTTCTGTTACTTATTCTTTCTATACTTTTGCCAGATTCTTCTCTGTTTTTTCATATTTTTGCTCCTTCATCATTGTGGTCAGATTCTTGAGAAAATGGGGTGATTATTTTATTTCTTGTTCAAACCAGAATATCTTGAAATTGAATGGTTTAATAACATGTTTGAATAAATTCTTATCAACAGGCGTTTCCTAGCAATACTGGGATATATGCTTCCCAACATTCCTTATAATTCCTTCCTGCATTCTATCTAACATCTCTACATCTAATAGCGCAACTTGAAAAGACAAATACTGTGTAACTCCACTTATATGGGGCACCTAAAGTAGTCAAATTCATAAAGACATGACATAGAATTTTGGTTTCCCGGATCTGTGGGAAGAAAAATAGGGAGTTAGTGTTTAATTGGGAAATAAGGAGTTTCATTTTTGCAAGATGAAAAGAGTTCTGGAGATGGGTGGTGATGATGGTTAAACAGCAATGTGAATGTACACAATACCACTGAACTGGACATTCAAAGTGGTCCTAGATTGTGAGAGGGTACAGACCAGGCCAAGGGACCCCAGTGGTGCACAATTAGGGCCAGAGATGGAAGCAGGAGGTTGGCAAGCTGGGGATGGACTGTGGGAGGTCTCCTGGGCATATCTGGCCCATCTTGCTCAATACTGATCAGCCAGACCACAGCAGCAAGCTAACCTACTGGTCGGAGCATCTGCCCCATGATGGTTAATGCATGTCATAGTGACTGGTTGGCCAATTGACTCTCAGCCTTCTGATGGCCAGTGCACATCATAGCAAGCAGTTAAGTAGCCTTAGTATATCTTTTTTGTTTAGGGGCATGCACGTGTCCTTTTTTATTTTTATTTTAAAAAGAGAGAGAAGTTTTAACAATAGGACAGGAAGGAGTAAGGTCTAGAGGTGCTTTGTCACAACTTGGAAGTCCGTTCTTCAGGTGATGGGTGTTACGCCCAAACTTCGTGATCCCCAGGTACCACCAGGGAGCCAAGTCCGATGCAATAAACAAAAGAGCCTTTTCCATGCTAGCATGGGCTCTGTCCCACTCATGCTGACAGCATGGCAGAAGAGCGAATTTCGCCAAGCCCTGGGGTTTTACTCTGGTGGTGATGTCACTGCTTTTGCTGACCCTGATTGGGCTAGGGTCCAGTTAATGGAGGATAACTCCGCCCTGCCCCATAGTGGAGTCAGGAGTTTTATATTATACTTTCATTGTTTGAACTGCTGACCAGATGATCAGATACTTACCATATTAGGCTTTTATTATATAGGATTTTTGCCCTGAAGGAAAGCAAACACACATATCAAAGGTAAAGTTTGGTAAACAGTAAATTATCAGGTTGGAGGAACTGCCCTCAGCTGTTCAGCTGTTAGGCCAGCAGCAGGTAATAACATGTAGGTTTTCAGGTTTGGTAAAATACTTTCAGCTATTCCAGCCAACAATAATATGTGTCTTCAGCCCTGCTGAAGCTTCAAGGTCCACCCACCTTTTGATGAACTTTTTGTATTTATGACCTGGAATTAGCCCCAAGCATGTGCCCTGACTGGAAATTGAACCAGTTACCTCTTGGTGAATTGCCAATACTTACCCACACCAACTGGGTGCCAGATGAATTTTTAAAAATATATTCATTGCATTTCACCCAAAAGCAACTAAATATGCATTCTTTTCAAATGCATATGTAACATTTTCAAGAATAGACCACATGTTACACACAAAACAAGTCTCCATAAATTTAAGAAGATGAAATCACATCAAGCATCTTCTCTGTCCATATGATATGAAACTAGAAACCAATTTAAAAAAACAATGAAAAAGAAACGGAGATGTGGAGGCTAAATCACTTGTTATCAAATAGTGAATGGATTAACAATGAGATATGGGGAGAAATCGAAAGATACCTTGAAACAAATGAAAATGAGAACACAACAAAAACCCCAAATCTAAGGGACCCAACAAAAGCAGTCCTAAGAGGAAATTCATAGCAGGCCTACCTGAAGCAAAATTAAAAATTTCAAATAAACAATATAATTTTACCCTTAAAGATACCAGAAAAAAAAACAACAAACAAAAAATCCCAAAATGAGCAGAAGGAAGAAAATAACCAAGATCACAGTAAAAATAAATGAAATGGGATCTAAAAAACAAGCCAACCAACAAAAACAGCAATACAAAAAAAAAAAAAAAAAAAAAAAAAAAATCTATGATACCAAAAACTGGTTCTTTGAAAAGATAAAGATTGACAATCTTTAACCAGACTCATCAAAAAAAGAAAAGTGGACCCAAATGAAGAAAGTCAGAAATGAAAGATAAGTGACAACTGACTCCAGGGAAATACAAGAGATAATAAGACAATATTACAAACAACTGTATGGCAACAAATTAAACAATCTGGATGACATGGATAAATTCCTAGAAACATACCACCTTAAAATCCAATACCCATCTATGCTATAAACTCTCAGCAAAGTAAAATAGCGGGAACATACTTCAACACAATAAAGGCTATGTAAGACAGAATCAGAGACAACATTATACTCAACAGGCAAAAACTTAAAAGTGTTTCCCTGAAGGTCAGGAAGAAGACAGGGATGTCCACTTTCACCAGTCTTATCAGTATAGTACTGGAAGACCTAGCCACTGCAATCAGACATGTAGAAGAAATAAAAGACATCTGAACTGGAAAGGAAAATGTAAAACTGTCATTATTTGCTGATGACATGATGCTGTATATAGAGAAACCGAAGGAACCCACCAAAAACACCACTAGAACAGATAAATAAATGCAGTAAATTAGAAGGGCAAAAATAAATATCCAGAAATCAGTTGCATTTTAATATATCAACAATGAACCATCAGAAAGGAAAACAAAGAATAAAATCTGATTTATAATTGCATAGAAAAATCCCTAGGAATAAATTTAACCAAGGATATAAAAGACCTCTACTCAAAAAAATTATGAGATGCTTAAGAAAGAAATTGAAGAAGGTACAAATAAATGGAAACATATACTGTGTTTTTGGGTAGGAAGAGTTAACATCATTAAAATGTCCAAATTAGTCAAAGCAATGTATAAATTCAACATCATTCCTATCAAGATACCAATGGCATAGTTCACAGAACTGGAACAAATATTTCCAAACTTTCTATGGAAGCACAAAAGACCCCAAATAGATAGAGCATTCTTGGTAAAGAATAACTAAGCTAAAGTAATTATGTTACCTGATATAAAATTATACTGCAAGGTTATAGTAATCAAAACAGCATGGTACTGGCATAAAAACAGACATAAAGGTCAATGAAATAGAATAAAGAGCCTAGAAGAAAACCCATGCCTTCATGGTCAATTAACACTTGACAAAGAAGGCAAGAACATACAATAGAATAAAGATAATTTATTAAAAATGATGTTGAAAACATGGGACAGATACCAGCAATAAAAACCAAAACCAGACCTCCTTCTTATTTATACAGAAGAATAAATTCAAAATTGATTGAAGACTTTAATTTCAGACTCAAAAACCATAAAAGTCTTTGAAGAAATCATAGGCAGTAAAATCTCAGACATTTTTCAAAGCAATATTTTTTTCTGATATGTCTCCTCAGGCAAGGGAAATAACAGGAAAAAAAAAATGAGACTACAAAATACTAAAAGTTTTTGCCCAGCCAAGTATACCATCAAAAAAATGAAAAGACAACCCACTGACTGGGAGAACACATTCACCAATGATAGTTCTGAAAGGTTTACTAAACAAAATTTATAAACAACTTAAACAACTCAACAACAAAAACAACCCAATTAAAAATCAGGCAAAGGACATAAATAGACACTTCTCCCTAGAAGACATAAGATGGTCAGTAGACATGAAAAGATGCTCAATGTTACTAATAATCAGATAAATGCAAATCAAAACCACAATGAGTATATCACTTCACACCTGTCAGAATGACTATTATCAATAAATCGACAAACAATAAGTGTTGGCAAGGATGGGTAAAAAAGGGAATGCAGGTTGGTACAGGCACTCTGGGAAACAGTATGGAGTTACCACAAAAAATTTAGAATGGAACTGTCTGATGGCACAGTGATTCCACTTCTGGAAGTGTATCTGAAGAAACCCAAAACACTAATTTGAAAGAACCTTATGTTCTTTGCCACATTATTTACAATAGCTACGACTTGGTAACAGCCCAAGTGCCCATTAGTATTTGAGTGGATAAAAAAGCTGTGGTACACTTATACAGTGGAATATTACTCTGTTATATTAAGAAAGAAAAGGAAATCTTATATTTTGGCTATTTTTTCTTTCTTTTTTAAAAAATATTTTTTATTGTTGCTAGAGAGTATTATGCTAAGTGAAAAACAAGTACCATATAAGTCAGAGAAAGACAAGTAATCATATAATTTCACTTTTAAGTGGAATCTAATGAACAAAATAAACTAACAAATTAAGAATATACTCATAGATACAGAGAACAGACTGATAGTTATTAAAGGAGAAGGGGCCATGGGTGCGGCTGAAAAAGGTGAAGGGATTAAGAAAACAACACACAACCTCATAGACACAGACAACAGCAGAGTGATTACCAGAGGGAAAAGGTTGTGGGGGGAGGTAGAAGAGGGTGAAGGGTTCCAGTATAAGTGGTGGTGGAAGGAGACTTGACTTGGGGTGGTGAACACACAATTCAATGAACAGATGATGCCCTACAGAATTTCACACCTGATACCTATGCAATGCTAATAAGAAATGTCACCTCAACAAATTCAACTTTTTAAATGACATGATGACCACAGTCCTACATTTATAACACAGCCAGGTGTGAAATTCTCAGCAGGATTTAGGAAAATTGTCAATTGCGTATATCAAAATAGGTGGTTGTCTTATGTAACGACATATATAATTTCTACTGCAAAAGTAGAACTTTGGTTGTCTTTCAAAATAAGAAAAGAAAAAACACATCTCAACATGTGAGATCCCAAAGTTCTTATAGAAAAAAAATGAGGGAGGGAGTTCTTATTTAGAAACATAAATTTTAAATGACAAACTAGAAATCAAATATTGTCCTTAGTATAAAAAACATAATTATCTCTATATAGAATGATCAATTCAATGAATGTGAACACATACAAATACACATTGATTTCATTAATTGAAAAATATTGTTTGAGTTTATAAAATCTCTGCAACTTGGAAGCTGGACTTGAGACACACAGGGGAGCTTTCTTTTGAGAAGAGGAAGGGCCCAAACCCTTAACATGTACATTCCCTTTTCCTCTATGATTAACAACATCAAGTCCTCAGAGGTTGGGATAATGTCGAACCATTATACTAATTATGAGCTCTGTGCATTGAGCTCCCAGAGCCATGCAGCAATAGATAATCTGCTGTGCCTCCAGCCCTTCAGCTTCCCATCTTAGTCCAGGGGCCTTCATATCTGAGTCTTCTCCTCTCGCCTCCACTGCATCAGGAGCCCAGGACTAACTCTGACATCCTGCCAGTCTTGATGGAACCTGACCCTTCATTACTTGCCAGGCAGGACAGAGGCAGTGGATTCCTACTCCTTGGTCATAATTCAGCAGAGACAGACCTGCCTAGTGAGTACTATGAAGGCGATGGATAGAGAAGGGACTGTCAGGAACATTTTTTCCCCCTCATCATTAGGACAAAAAGGGGGATTTAGGACAAACAGTTGAGAGGCAACCAGTATGGAAAGTTTCAGGTATTTTTGACCTTACAGGTAGAATCTGAATACATGGAGGGAAATAACGGAGTCTCATTCATTTCTGATCCCCCAGGGCCTATCCTCTGCTTAGCAGAGAACAACAATCTCTGCTAAATACTGAATAGAGTCTTCCTGGGATCTCAGAAACAGTGTGTGGGTGACATGACTTCCACATGCCCAGTGCTTTCTTTCCAGTAATTTCCTCCTTCCAGCAATGCCTCCTGGGGATAGCAGAGGACAAAACAGTGTTTGTATGCATCTATTGATACATCTGGGATTTTCTAAGAAACCTAACATTCCCCTTTTAATAAAATCTACAGATTTATATACAAAGAAAAATGGTGGAGATTTTCATAAAAATAAAAAAGAGAGGAAAAGTGAAGTAAATCCTGTTGTGTGGACTGAGACACATTTCAGGATTTCCACTCAGTCCATGGATAGGCTTCTATCTTTCTCTGCCGAATCATAGAATAACATGTCCTTCAGCCTTTCCTGGGATTGATTTTCATCAACAAACCCACTATTTCAATGTGATTTAAAACATGACTGAACATTTATTTAAAAGCAAACCTCTGTTTGATGCCACACATTTGCCAGAAATGGTGTTAATCTCCCATTTCTGTGTAAGAGCTATCGGCACAGACAGGTGTAAGGAATTACCCACACTTCCCACTTAGTGGGTGACAGCTGTGGGACTCAGACACAGGTCTTCTGATTCCCATCCCTGGCTCTGTCCCCTCCACTGAGGCACAATGATTGTTTTTTTTCCAACAAGGGCACCAAACACCAATTCCTTCTCTTGGGGTCTGGTGAGTTCATTTATGGTTTGCAAGGACCTTTATGGATGTAGAATTGTAGGGCTTTCTGTAGGTAGTGATGCTTTTTTTTTAACGCACATTTTATAAACATGAGCTATCAAATCATCATTCCCTATATAAGTTGGGTATTTTCATGGGTCTATCCTGAAAAGAGTATGGCTAGTAAGACTTCAGGGAACTTTCTAATTTTATACCGTGGCGATTAGAGCATGTAATTGATTTTGCCTAATTATTCTATTGGGAAAACTAGTATAGGTAATCAATAGTAAAATTGCCTATATATCAAAAATTTCAATTGAAACAATTATCTTTTATGCATATGTCTTTAGAATATTTTCACATGTGTGATGTGGAGAAGAGGCTTAAAGATTTTCTTAGAACTGTCATAATAAAAATTGAAAAATAAAATGTAGTTTATTTGTCAGGTAACACTAAGCATCTACTTAAAGTGCTGAAAAAAATGTATGTATTTCACAGAGAGACTTGAAATGCAATGCTGTGGTAAATGAGAACTTAGGGAATAGTAAGCGTAGTATAAGAGTACTTAGGTAAGTTTTCAAGAAAACTCAATACTACTGTTATGAAAATATTGAAAGGAAAATGCATCCACCAAATTTATGATGGTATTTTGTCTTTGAACAACTAAAGTGCAGGGGAAAATCATGCAGGGACAGCAAAATAACCTCAAGTTTTACCAATGATAAACATGAATTCTGCCTGGCCAGTGTGGCACAGTGGATTGAGTGTTGTCCTGTGCACCAGGAGATCACAATTGATTCCCAGTCAGGCCACATGCCAGGGTTTCAGTCTCTATCCCAAGTAGGGGGAGTGCAAGATCTGTATTTCTTATTGATGTTTCCATCTCTCTCCTCCATTCCTCTCTCTCTCTAAAAAAACCCCAAATAAAAATGTATTTTAAAAATATGAGTTCTATAGCATATTATTAAATATTTATATTTTATTATGGAACTGGCTAAAAATGTACTGATATTAGTAGGTAGTATTAATACAACATTTATTAATAGCCTGGCAATGATTCCCTACACTGGCTATATGTTAATATGCCCAAAGGACTTACATGTAGAAATTCTGGTTTAATTGGTTTTAGGTTACAGCCAACCCATCATTAAATTTTAAAAGATCGATAGATAATTATGATGATCAAATACAATTGATAATCAATGATTAATTATTTTATAGTTATAATTTTATTTTATTTTTTATAACAACCCTATAAGGTCAGTTCAATTAATATACTTATTTTACAGATAAAGAAAGAACCCAAGTGTTTGTAATAGTAGTCTTTGTTCTTTTATCCCTTTTAATTTTTCCCAAATTACATCTTTTTAAAAATGCAAAAATAGTTTATTAAAAATTGTTTACTTAAGTAAAGTTAGGGAGTATTTACAAAATAGAAATGCTCAGATATATCCATAAGAATCTAGCATGTCACAAAAAGGAATAAATATTTTTTAAATTTCTTTATTGATTAAGGTGTTACATATGTGTCCTTATTCCCTCATTACTCCCCCCATTACTCCCACTCATGCCGTCACCCACAGTGGCTGCACCAGTCTACATTCCCATCAGCAGTGCATGAGGGAGGAATAAATATTTTGTCAAAGCAATACTTCAGTAATTATATCATATTTTGACCTGAGAAAAGAAATTACCCAAGTTGCCTTCAAAGAGATGAATTTAGGAGAAATGCAATCTTTCTGTAAGAAAGAATTGACTTGGAAAGCTCTTAAACTGGCATCAAAATGGGAACGTAAGATTTGAGGCCTGGCTTTGGTCCTAATTTACTCAACTGTACATTGGAGAGTTGGTTTTGATGAGAAATCAAACTTTCACAAATGTTTGTGATTAGAAACAAATTTAAGAAGTTTTACCAATCTACTCTGAACCAAAACAGAAAAGTGCAAACTCAACCTCAGATGTTTCTCTGAGATTCTGTATAACTTATGGAAAATAACCTTTCAAAAAAAAAAAAAGTATAGAGTATTCATGAAAGTTATTATTTAACTAGAGGACCAGTGCACTAAATTTGTACACTCAGGTGGTGGGCACGGGCCCGCACTAGTGCACCATGGGGGCCTGAGAGGAATGCAGGTGGTTGGCCAGCTGGGGAGGAATTGTGGGAAGGCACCAGGCTTGTCTGGCCCATTGCACTTAGTCCTGATCGGCCGGATCACAGCAGTAAGCTAACCTACTAGTCAGAGTGTCTGCCCCCTGGTAGTCAGAGCACATCATAGTGAGAAGTTGAGTGGCCTAACCATACCATTAGCATATTATGCTTTGATTGAACGGATGATCAGATGACTGGACACTTAGCATATCAAGCTTTTATTATATGGGATAATTGATGCATTCTAAATTAAGACCATATTTAGAATCAATGGTGCTGTATGATTTTGTGCATTTAACACAAACATCTTTTTCGAAATGTAAAGTCCACTAAGAACAAATAATTATATGTGAATTATATTTGAGGGGAATTTGACCAGACAACCCACACACTTAAATAAGCCCTTATCTCTGTGGAAGATGGATGCCATAAAACCAAATAAAGATGAAAACCTAAATGATAACTGCCATATAAAATTGCTATGTGATTATGAAAATTTTATTTTAAATTAGAATACAGTTAATGTGGTTTTAGTTCCTCTATACTACATTCCAAGTTAAAAGCATTTCTTATACTGCATTTGGGTGAGATAAAGTAAATGCAACCTCTTAATGTCTTTTAATTATAATGATTTTTGTCTTAGAAAATAATATTTCTCATTCCATATTTTTTCCTTCAAAAGTGAAAGAATGATATTTTACTCTGTTCATGGACTTGTAGACTCAAAATATTCTTTTACCTCTAATATTTATTGACCCAATGTTTCTTAAGTGGGTGATATGGAAACAGGTGAATAGCCAGACATTAATATGGAAAGAGTTATAAAAAAGTTAACAACTGAGAAATGTCGCTGAAGGTAATAAAAAGAGAGGGTATATGGTCCTCAACTGTAAATACTTTATGTATCGTTTGAATCCAAAGTATGGACACCTGTACACTTGTCCCATTTATTTAATACCCTCTTATTTTTCAAAATGTGTCCTATCTGCATAGAACCACAGAATTTAACAGGTGATTCAGAATTTTTCCTCCTGGGACTCTCAGATGATCCAGAACTGCAGCCTCTTCTGTTTGGGCTGTTCCTGTCCATGTACCTGGTGACCATGCTCGGGAACCTACTCATTATCCTGGCTGTCATCTCTGACTCCCACCTCCACACACCTATGTACTTCTTCCTTTCCAACTTGTCCTTGGCTGACATCAGTTTCAGCACCACAACAGTTCTCAAGATGCTGCTGAACCTCCAGACACATAGCAAGTCCATCACCTATGCAGGCTGCCTAACTCAGGCTACCTGTTATTCTCTTTTTGGGGGTTTAGAAAGTGTACTCCTGCCTGTGATGGCCTATGACCGTTTGGTGGCCATTTGTCAGCCCCTACACTACCTGGTCATCATGAGCCCTCGCCTCTGTGGCTTGTTGGTCCTGCTGTCATTTTTCATCAGCCTTTTGGACTCCCAGCTGCACTACTACCTGATGTCACAACTTAGGTTTTGTGCAGATGTGGAAATCCCTAATTTTTTTTGTGAACCTTCTCAACTCTTCAGCCTTGCCTGTTCTGACACCTCCACCAATGACATATTGATCTACTTTATTGGCGCCATCTTTGGTGGTGTCCCACTCTCATGGATCCTTTTCTCTTACTATAGAATTGTGTCCTCCATTCTGAGAATGCCATCATCAGTTTCAAAATATAAAGCCTTTTCCACCTGCGGCTCTCACTTGTCAGTTGTTTGCTTATTTTATGGGACAGGCCTTGGTGTGTACCTCAGTTCAGCTGTCTCATCTTCCCTAAAGAAGGATGCAGTGGCTTCAGTGATGTACACTGTGGTCAACCCCATGCTGAACCCCTTCATCTACAGCCTGAGGAACAGAGACATCAAGAATGCCCTATGGAGGATGGTCAGAAGAATAGTCTAATCTCTGTCCCTGTGCTATCATTTTTGTTCATAGACTGGAAAAAACAGAAAAATCAAATAACAATCAATTCTGAAGATGGCCTTGCCAGTGTTGCCAGTGGTTGAGTGTTGACCTTTGAATCAGAAGGTCACAGTTTGATTCCCAGTTGAAGCATGTGTCTGGGTTACTGGATCAATCCCCAGTGTGGGGAATTTGGAGGTAGCTGATCAATGATTCTCTCTTATCTTTGATGTTTCTCTCTCTCTCTCACTTCCTCTCTGAATCAGTAAAAAATATGTAAAAAAAGAAATTCTGTATATGTAGTCACATAGCATATACTATGTACCTATATGGCTCTTTGCTTTTTGTTTAGGTAATTTTTCCTTTTGGCACAGCTGTAATGAAATTAGGAGATTAATTTTAACTCTTTACTTAAGTCATAGCTGCTTCAGAATTATGCATAGGACATCAGTTTACCCTTCTCACTTTCCTTATGTACTACCCAAGACTCTTGGTTATGGACAGTCTTATTTCAATCATTGTAAATAGATACAGATAGACAGCTTTGTGGAGGGATTGAAGAGAAAAGAAAAACAAAAGAAGGAGAACTCATGGACATAGACAACAATGTGGTGATTGCGGTGGCGGTGGAGGTGGAAGATGCATAGAGGGGATACATGTGATGGAAAAAAGAAAAGAAAATCATAGCTCTTTCTTTCTGTTATTTATTCTTTCTATACTTTTACCCAGATTCTTCTCTGTTTTCTTTCCCTCCATATTTTTGCTCCTTCATCATTGTGGTCAGATTCTTGAGAAAATGAGGTGATTATTTTATTTCTTGTTCAAATCAGAATATTTTGAAATTGAATGATTTAATATCATGTTTGAATAAAT
This sequence comes from Pipistrellus kuhlii, assembly GCF_014108245.1. Classification (NCBI taxonomy): domain Eukaryota; kingdom Metazoa; phylum Chordata; class Mammalia; order Chiroptera; family Vespertilionidae; genus Pipistrellus; species Pipistrellus kuhlii. The sequence continues at coordinate 3,893,541 of NW_023425530.1, forward strand.
TCTTATCAACAGGAGTATCCTAGCAAAACTGGGATATAGGATTCCCAACATTCCTTATAATTCCTTACTGCATTCTATCTAACATCTCTACATCAATTAGCCCCACTTGAAAAGACAAATACTGTATAACTCCACTTATATGGGGCACCTAAAGTAGTCAAATTCATAAAGACATGATGTAGAATTTTGGTCTCCAGGGTCTGTGGGAAGAGCAAATAGGGAGTTAGTGTTTAATTGGGAAATAAGGAGTTTCATTTTTGCAAGATGAAAGAGTTCTGGAGATGGGTGGTGGTGATGGTTGAACAGCAATGTGAATGTACACAATACCCCTGAACTGGACATTTAAATGATTTTGATGGTATATTTTATGTATGTTTATTTTACCACAGTAAAAAAAAATGTCCTATTAGAAATAAGGGACATTTTGCCCCAAATTTTGGGTGTACCACTTACCCCTGAGCATCAACCTCCATAGCGATCTGCCTCAACTCCAGAGAGCCCTCTTAACCAAAGTCATGCCTCCTTCGAAGCAGCCCACACCATGGCACCAATTCCAGTCAACAATAAAGGATCATCCTCAACCAAGACCTTCTTGGTGATTTTAGGAGGCCTTTGATGGACTTCGGCTTGTCTTGACTTCTTCCACAGCCCTTCCTTGCTTCAAAGAGTTTGCAAAATTACAGAGACTGAGGGAAGAGTCCCCGTAAGACTTTTCCACTTCAGACACCAGCCACAAGTTCAGGAGTCCCCAGGGCCACCCTCACTTCAGACAATTTGGCCACAAAATCAGGGACTCCCTCACATTCAACAATTTGCTAGAATGATCACAGTTGGGCAATTTCCTCAAGTTAGTAATTCACCTGTATGAGTCACAGAAATTAGAACAGTGCTACACTTATGATTACAGTTCTATTATAGCAAAAGAAAGCAAATTAGAACTATTCTAAAGAATACACATCTGGGAATATCTAAAAGGTCCCACGTATAAAACTTCTTGTTTTTTTCTCCCCATGAAGTTCTGATTCATTACCTCCTCCTGGCCATATTATGAGATAACACTCACAGAATTGCTAACCAGGTATCACACCTGAACACTAGTGGCCAGAGGTTTTATTTTAGTATTATTATTATATTTAATCCTCACCTGAGGATATATTTATTGATTTGAGAGAAATGGGCAGGAGAGAGCTGAGAGAGAGAGAGAGAGAGAGAGAAAGAGAAAGAGAGAGAGAGAGAGAGGGAGAGAGAGAGAGACAGAGAGACAGAGAGACGGAGAGAGAGACTGATTTGCTGCCTCCCATAGGTGCCCAGAACAGGGAGTGAACCCATGACCTCTTTTTAAAAAAAAATTTCTTTATTGATTAAGGTGTTAAATATGTGTCCTTATTCCCCCATTACCCCCTTACCTCCACTCAAGCCCTCACCCTCCTGTTGTCTGTGTTTAATGTTAGGCTTATATGCATGCATACAAGTCCTTTGGTTGATCTCTTTTATCACATGCCCACTGTATATCACAGGAACAACACTAGAAAAATTATATGCATCATGCCATTTAATCGCACATCTGTCCTACAATGTAAGGAATATTTAATACTCTCATTGTGGAGGTAAAGTATCTGTAGCTAAGGGAGATTAAATAACTTCATCAAGGTCACAGAGATGTAACATGGTAGAGCAAATTCTGTTCCAGGAAGTCTGACTCACATCCTATTTCTAAATCACAGGTCTAAACTGTACTTTGGAACAGTTATATCTAAAAAATAACTATAATGAAAGAATAGATTAACAATGATAATAATAGCTATAACACAGAAGGATCTTACTATGATTAAAGGCATTTTATTACCTCATAAAAATTGTAACAGCAGAAACCACACTTTAGAAACACAATAAGACACATAGAGAGTTAGTTAGCTATGACATCAATATAAAGCATCAGGTCACAGAACTAAGATTGTTTGAGCTGAAAACACATGTTTTAATCATTATTATAAAATGCAAGTAGTATGGAGATTGTTAAAGTAAGCACCTTAAACACCTTTAGTTAATTTGGAAGGCTGGTATGAAAGAAGAAATTGGTTTATGTCCATAGATTTCAATAAGTGAATTAGAACCAGTGAGTTGAAGATAAAAAGAGAAAGACTTCAGCTAAATTAAAGAAAGTCTGCATGTTTACATCATTTAAAATAAAATTGGGTAA